>NW_028116723.1:0-8000 GCF_964273445.1 Streptopelia decaocto | reverse complement strand
GGGGCGGAAGGTCACAAAGTGGGAAAATAGTCCCAAAATGAGAGAAAATGGTCCAAAAATCAGGGAAAAGGGACCAAAAATCAGGGAAAAGGGACCAAAAAGGAGGGAAAAGGGCCCAAAAATGAGAAAAAAAGACAGAAAATAGACCCCAAAAAGAGAGAAAGGGGCCCAAAAAGGAGAGAAAAAAAGGAAAATAGACCCAAAAATGAGAGAAAATGGGCCCAAAAAATGCAGAGAAGAGGGAAAATAGCCCCAAAAATGAGAGAAAATGACCCAAAATATACAGAAAAGAGGGAAAATAGCCCCAAAAATGAGAGAAAAGGACCCAAAAAATACAGAAAAGAGGGAAAATAGCCCCAAAAATGAGAGAAAATGGCCCAAAAAAGAGAGAAAATGGCCCAAAAAGAGGGAAAGGGGCCCAAAAAAAGACAGAAAAGGGGGAAAATAGCCCAAAAATGAGCGAAAAGGGCCTAAATATGAGAGAAAATGGCCCCAAAAATGAGGGAAAAGAGGAAAAATAGCCCCAAAAATGAGATATAAGAGGGGAAATAGCCCCAAAAATGAGAGAAAATGGGCCCAAAAAGAGGGAAATGGGAAAGGACCCAAAAAAGGGGGGAAAGGCCCCAAAATGAGAGAAAAGGGCCCCAAAAAGACAGAAAAGAGGGAAAATAGCCCCAAAAAAGAGAGAAAATGGCCAAAAAAAGAGAGAAAATGGCTCAAAAAGAGGGAAAGGGGCCCAAAAAAAGACAGAAAAGGGGGAAAATAGCCCCAAAAATGAGAGAAAAGGGCCTAAATATGAGAGAAAATGGCCCCAAAAATGAGGGAAAAGAGGAAAAATAGCCCCAAAAATGAGATATAAGAGGGGAAATAGCCCCAAAAATGAGAGAAAATGGGCCCAAAAAAGAGGGAAATGGACCCAAAGAGACAGAAAAGAGGGAAAATAGCCCCAAAAATTCAAGAAAAGGGCCCAAAAAAGACAGAAAAGGACCCAAAAAAGGGGGGAAAGGGCCCAAAAATTCAAGAAAAGGGCCCCAAAAAGACAGAAAAGAGGGAAAATAGCCCCAAAAAAGAGAGAAAATGGCCCAAAAAAAGAGAGAAAATGGCCCCAAAAGAGGGAAAGGGGCCCAAAAAAGACAGAAAAGGGGGAAAATAGCCCCAAAAATGCGAGAAAAGAGCCTAAATATGAGAGAAAATGGCCCCAAAAACAGGGAAAGGGGCCCAAAAAACAGGGAAAAGAGGGAAAATAGCCCCAAAAATGAGATAAAAGAGGGGAAATAGCCCCAAAAATGAGAGAAAATGGGCCCAAAAAAGAGGGAAATGGACCCAAAAAGACAGAAAAGAGGGAAAACAGCCCCAAAAATTCAAGAAAAGGGCCCAAAAAAGACAGAGAAGGACCCAAAAAAGGGGGGAAAGGGCCCAAAAATGAGAGAAAAGGGCCCCAAAAAGACAGAAAAGAGGGAAAATAGCCCCAAAAAAGAGAGAAAATGGCCAAAAAAAGAGAGAAAATGGCCCAAAAAGAGGGAAAGGGGCCCAAAAAAGACAGAAAAGGGGGAAAATAGCCCCAAAAATGAGCGAAAAGGGCCTAAATATGAGAGAAAATGGCCCCAAAAATGAGGGAAAAGAGGAAAAATAGCCCCAAAAATGAGATATAAGAGGGGAAATAGCCCCAAAAATGAGAGAAAATGGGCCCAAAAAAGAGGGAAATGGACCCAAAGAGACAGAAAAGAGGGAAAATAGCCCCAAAAATTCAAGAAAAGGGCCCAAAAAAGACAGAAAAGGACCCGGGAAAGGGCCCAAAAATGAGAGAAAAGGGCCCCAAAAAGACAGAAAAGAGGGAAAATAGCCCCAAAAAAGAGAGAAAATGGCCCAAAAAGAGGGAAAGGGGCCCAAAAAAGACAGAAAAGGGGGAAAATAGCCCCAAAAATGCAAGAAAAGTGCCTAAATATGAGAGAAAAGGGCCCAAAAAACAGGGAAAAGGGCCCAAATATGAGAGAAAATGGCCCAAAAATGAGAGAAAAGGGCCCAAAAAAGACAGAAAAGAGGGAAAATAGCCCCAAAAATGAGAGAAAAGGGCCCAAATATGAGAGAAAAGGGCCCAAAAAAGAAGGAAAAGAGGGAAAATAGCCCCAAAAGTGGGAGAAAATGGCCCAAAATTGAAGGAAAATGACCCAAAAAACAGAGAAAAGGGCCCAAAAAGAGCGAAAATAGGGAAAAGAACCCAAAAACCATTTTGATACCCAGAATTTGGCCTCGTGGGTGACGTCATCGCTGATGTCATCATTGAAAAATTGGAGCAGATTGGAAAATGTTCGATTTTGTTTTCCCCAAATTTGACATTTTTCACCTAAAATTCGATATTTTTCTCCCCAAAATTTGGGATTTTTTCCCCAAAATTTGGGATTTTTTTCCCCAAAAATTTGGGATTTTTCTCCCCAAAATTTGATTAATTTTCTTCCCCAAATTCGGGATTTTTTCCCCAAAATTTGACATTTTTCTCCCAAAATTTGATATTTTTCTCCCCAAAATTTGGGTTTTTTTCCCCAAAATTTGGGATTTTTTCCCCAAAATTTGGGATTTTTTCACCTAAAATTTGATATTTTTCTCCCCAAAATTTGGGATTTTTTCCCCAAAATTTGGGATTTTTCTCCCCCAAATTTGATTAAGTTTCTTCCCAAAATTTGGGATTTTCTTCCCCAAATTTGGGATTTTTTCCCCAAAATTTGACATTTTTCTCCCCAAAATTTGAGGCTTTTTCCCCCCAAATTTGACATTCCCCCCCCCCCCCCCAATTCTGAGTTTTTTTCCCCAAAAATCACCCCAAAATGGGGCAAAATGAGGAAGAAATCGGCGCTTTATTTCCTGGGTGGGGGAGGGGCCACCCGGACGCCTGGGTCCCCTCCCGGACGCCTGGGTCCCTTCCAGCCCGGTCCTGCCCGGGGCGCTTTTAGTCCCCGCCCCCCCCCCCCCTTAATGACGTCAGTCGGTCAATATTTCCCGCCAGCACCCGGACACCTGGGTCCCCTCGGGGGATGGGGGAGGGGAGTGAACCCGGACGCCTGGGTCCCCTCCCAGTGCTCCCAGTGTCCCCAGTCCATCCCAGTTCCCCCTCCCAGTCCATCCCAGTTCCCCCCAGTGCTCCCAGTTCCCCCTCCCAGTCCATCCCAGTTCCCCCCATTGTCCCCCAGTCCCCCCACCAGTATCCCCAGGCACCCCCCCAGTACTCCCAGTTCCCCCCAGTGCTCCCAGTTGCCCCTCCCAGTCCATCCCAGTTCACCCCATTGTTCCCCCAGTGCTCCCAGTTCCCCCTCCCAGTACTCCCAGTTCCCCCCAGTGCTCTCAGTTCCCCCTCCCAGTCCATCCCAGTTCACCCCAATGTTCCCCAGTCTCCCCACCAGTATCACCCCCAGTCCATCCCAGTTCCCCCCAGTGCTCTCAGTTCACCCTCCCAGTCCATCCCAGTTCACCCCATTGTTCCCCCAGTGCTCCCAGTTCCCCCTCCCAGTCCATCCCAGTTCACCCCAGTGCTCCCAGTTCCCCCTCCCAGTCCATCCCAGTTCACCCCAGTGTCCCCCAGTTCCCCCTCCCAGTCCATCCCAGTTCCCCCCATTGTCCCCCAGTCCCCCCACCAGTATCCCCAGGCACCCCCCCAGTACTCCCAGTTCCCCCCAGTGCTCCCAGTTGCCCCTCCCAGTCCATCCCAGTTCACCCCATTGTTCCCCCAGTACTCCCAGTTCCCCCCAATGCTCCCAGTTCCCCCTCCCAGTCCATCCCAGTTCCCCCCAGTGCTCCCAGTTCCCCCTCCCAGTCCATCCCAGTTCCCCCCAATGCTCCCAGTTCCCCCTCCCAGTCCATCCCAGTTCCCCCCATTGTCCCCCAGTCCCCCCACCAGTATCCCCAGGCACACCCCCAGTACTCCCAGTTCCCCCCAATGCTCCCAGTTCCCCCTCCCAGTCCATCCCAGTTCACCCCAATGTTCCCCAGTCTCCCCACCAGTATCACCCCCAGTCCATCCCAGTTCCCCCCAGTGCTCCCAGTTCCCCCTCCCAGTCCATCCCAGTTCCCCCCAGTGTCCCCCAGTTCCCCCTCCCAGTCCATCCCAGTTCCCCCCAGTGCTCTCAGTTCCCCCTCCCAGTCCATCCCAGTTCCCCCCAGTCTCCCCAACAGTATCCCCAGTATCACCCCCAGTGCTCCCAGTCACCCCCCAGTGCTCCCAGTTCACCCCAGTGCTCCCAGTTCCCCCTCCCAGTCCATCCCAGTTCACCCCAGTGTCCCCCAGTCTCCCCACCAGTATCCCCAGTATCAATCCCAGTTCCCCCCAGTGCTCCCAGTTCACCCCAGTGTCCCCCCAGTGCTCCCAGTTCCCCCTCCCAGTCCATCCCAGTTCACCCCAGTGTCCCCCAGTCTCCCCACCAGTATCCCCAGTATCAATCCCAGTTCCCCCCAGTGCTCCCAGTTCACCCCAGTGTCCCCCCAGTGCTCCCAGTTCCCCCTCCCAGTCCATCCCAGTGTCCCCCCCAGTACATCCCAGTCCCCCCAGTTTCCCCCCCAGTCCCTCCCAGTATGTCCCAGTCTGCCCTCCCCCACCATCCCCCCCGATCCCCCCCCATCCCCCCCAGTCCCTCCCAGTTGTCCCCAGTATGTCCCAGTCCCCCATCCCCCCCACCTCCCCCCAGCCCCCCCCAGTCCCTCCCAGTCCCTCCCAGTATGGCCCGAGGGCAGAGCAGGAAGCGCCCGGGGCACTGGGAGGTGTCACCTCCCCCCTCCCCCAGGGTGTCCCCAACCTGGGGATAAAGGGGCCGAGGCCACCCTGGGGACACCAGTGTCACCAGTGTCACCATGGGGCAGCGGTGAGTGCGGGACAGACGGGGGGACAGGGGGACGTGGGGACGGGGGGACATGGGGGGACATGGGGACATGGGATATGGGGGGATATGGGATATGGGGACAGGGGGACAGGGGGACATGGAGATATGGGGACATGGTGATATGGGGACAGGGGAACATGGGGACAGGGGGACATGGGGGGACATGGGGACAGGGGGACATGGGGATATGGGGACATGGGGACAGGGGAACATGGGGACAGGGGGACATGGGGACAGGGGGACAGGGGGACAGGGGGACATGGGGACAGGGGGACATGGAGATATGGGGACATGGGGACAGGGGAACATGGGGACAGGGGGACATAGGGACATGGGGACAGGGGGACAGGGGGACATGGAGATATGGGGACATGGAGATATGGGGACATGGTGATATGGGGACAGGGGGATATGGGGACATGGGGACAGGGGGACATGAGGACATGGGGACAGGGGGACATGGAGATATGGGGACATGGGGACAGGGGGACAGGGGGACATGGGGACATGGGGATATGGGGACATGGGGACAGGGGGACATGGGGACAGGGGGACAGGGGGATATGGGGACAGGGGGACATGGGGACAGGGGGACAGGGGGACATGGAGATATGGGGACATGGGGATATGGGGACACTGGGACAGGGGGACAGGGGGACAGGGGGACAGGGGGACAATGGGGCCATAAGGTGACACTCCTGTCCCCTCAGGAAGATGAAGGTCACTCCCGTCCTCTTCCTCCTCGGCTACGTGGGTGAGTAGGGGACACTTGGGGACAGCCGGGTGACATGGGGGACACCCATGGGACCTCTGGGTGACCTGGGGACATATGGGGTGACCCGGGTGACCTGAGGGGACGCATGGGTGAGGTGGGGACACCTGGGGACATGGGGGGCACCCATGGGACCTCCGGGTGACAGGGGGACACCAGGGTGACTTGGGGACACCTGGGGACATGGGGGGCACCCATGGGACCCCTGAGTGACACGGGGACATCTGGGGACACCCATGGAACACCTTGGGACACTGGGGACACCTGGGTGACATGGGGACACCGGGGGACATGGGGGGGGACCCATGGGACCTCCGGGTGACATGGGGACACCTGGGGACATGGAGGGCACCCATGGGACCTCCAGGTGACATGGGGACACCTGGGTGACTTGGGGACACCTGGGGACATGGGGGACACCCATGGGACCTCTGGGTGACATGGGGACACCTGGGTGACTTGGGGACACCTGGGGACATGGGGGACACCCATGGAACCCCCAGGTGACATGGGGACACCGGGGTGACTTGGGGACACCTGGGGACATGGAGGGACACCCATGGGACCTCCGGGTGACATGGGGACACCTGGGTGACTTGGGGACACCTGGGGACATGGGGGACACCCATGGGACCTCCAGGTGACATGGGGACACCTGGGTGACTTGGGGACACCTGGGGACATGGGGGACAACCATAGGACCTCTGGGTGACATGGGGACACCGGGGTGACTTGGGGACACCTGGGGACATGGAGGGCACCCATGGGACCTCCAGGTGACATGGGGACACCAGGGTGACTTGGGGACACCCATGGGACCTCCAGGTGACATGGGGACACCTGGGGACATGGGGGACACCCATGGAACCTCCGGGTGACATGGGGACATGGGGGTGACATGGGGACACCTGGGGACATGGGGGACACCCATGGGACATCTGGGTGACCTGGGGGCACTTGGGGACACCGGGGGGACCTCTAGGTGACATGGGGACACTTACGGGGACACCCGGGTGACTTCGGGGGTCCTGGAGCCCCCAAGGAGCCAGCAGGGGGCGCCGTGTCCCCCACTGTGTCCCTGACGTCACGGTGTCCCCAGCCCCCGCTCTAGGGGGCGTCCTGTACCCCTTCGGTCCCCAGGTTGGGGACACGGCCACGCCCCGCGAGGACGACGGGATGAGCCCCGAGATCAGCCTATGGGAGCCCTTCCCCTTCTACGGCCACGCCCACCGCACCCTCTACGTGGGTGACATGGGGACATCGGGGGGTGGGGACATCGGGGGGTGGGTGATGTCACAGTTGGGGACATCAAGGGTTGGGTGACATCAAGGGTTGATGTTCCCATGGTTGACGTCCCCATAACTGGAGATCACGTGGTTGATGTCCCCACGGTTGATGTCACCATGGCTTGGGGACACCATGGTTGATGTCCCCATGGTTGACGTCCCCATGGCTTGGGGACACCATGGTTGATGTCCCCAGAGTTGGTGTCACCATGTTTGGTGTCCCCATGGGTTGACGTCCCCATGGTTGACGTCCCCATGGGTTGGGGACACCATGGGTTGGGGACACCATGGTTGACATCCTCATAGTTAGTGTCCCCATGGTTGACGTCCCCATGGTTGACGTCCCCATGGGTTGTGGGCACCGTGGTTGACGTCCTCATGGTTGACATCCCCATGGTTGACGTCCCCATGGGTTGGTGTCCCCATGGTTGACGTCCCCATGGTTGACGTCCCCATGGGACACCATGGGTTGGGGACACCATGGCTTAGGGACACCATGGTTGACATCCTCATAGTTGGTGTCCCCATGGTTGACGTCCCCATGGGTTGTGGGCACCATGGTTGACGTCCTCATGGTTGACATCCCCATGGTTGACGTCCCCATGGGTTGGTGTCCCCATGGTTGACGTCCCCATGGGTTGGGGACACCATGGGTTGGGGACACCATGGTTGACATCCTCATAGTTGGTGTCCCCATGGTTGACATCCCCATGGGTTGGGGACACCATGGTTGACGTCCCCATGGTTGACGTCCCCATGGCTTGGGGACACCATGGTTGATGTCCCCACAGTTAGTGTCACCATGTTTGGTGTCCCCATGGGTTGACGTCCCCATGGTTGACGTCCCCATGGCTTGGGGACACCATGGTTGATGTCTCCATGGGTTGACGTCCCCATGGGTTGGGGGCACCATGGGTTGGGGGCACCATGGGTTGGGGACACCACGGTTGACATCCCCATGTGTTGGTGTCCCCATGGCTTGGGGACACCATGGCTGATGCCCCCATGGTTGACATCCCCATGGTTGACGTCCCCATGGGTTGGGGACACCATGTCTTGGGGACACCATGGTTGACA
>NW_028116724.1:0-50903 GCF_964273445.1 Streptopelia decaocto | reverse complement strand
AATTTCAACAATTTTGAGAGGGATTTGAAAAGTTTCAATGGGAATGGGAAGAATTGGGACAAAAATTGGAAAATTTTTAAGGGACTTTGAAAAAATTTCAACTGGAATTTTAGCCATTTTTTGACGTGAAATTGTAAACATGTGGCCATGGATTTTGAAAATTCTAGAGAGAATTTTAAAAGCTTCAAGAGAATTTCAACAATTTTGAGAGGGATTTGAAAAGTTTCAATGGGAATGGGAAGAATTGGGACAAAAATTGGAAAATTTTTAAGGGACTTTGAAAAAATTTCAACTGGAATTTTAGCCATTTTTTGACGTGAAATTGTAAACATGTGGCCATGGATTTTGAAAATTCTAGAGAGAATTTTAAAAGCTTCAACAGAATTTCAACAATTTTGAGAGGGATTTGAAAAGTTTCAATGGGAATGGGAAGAATTGGGACAAAAATTGGAAAATTTTTAAGGGACTTTGAAAAAATTTCAACTGGAATTTTAGCTATTTTTTTACATGAAATTATAAACATGTGGACATGGATTTTGAAAATTCTAGAGAGAATTTTAAAAGCTTCAACAGAATTTCAACAATTTTGAGAGGGATTTGAAAAGTTTCAATGGGAATGGGAAGAATTGGGACAAAAATTGGAAAATTTTTAAGGGACTTTGAAAAAATTTCAACTGGAATTTTAGCCATTTTTTGACGTGAAATTGTAAACATGTGGACATGGATTTTGAAAATTCTAGAGAGAATTTTAAAAGCTTCAAGAGAATTTCAACAATTTTGAGAGGGATTTGAAAAGTTTCAATGGGAATGGGAAGAATTGGGACAAAAATTGGAAAATTTTTAAGGGACTTTGAAAAAATTTCAACTGGAATTTTAGCCATTTTTTGACGTGAAATTGTAAACATGTGGACATGGATTTTGAAAATTCTAGAGAGAATTTTAAAAGCTTCAAGAGAATTTCAACAATTTTGAGAGGGATTTGAAAAGTTTCAATGGGAATGGGAAGAATTGGGACAAAAATTGGAAAATTTTAAGGGACTTTGAAAAAGTTTCAACTGGAATTTTAGCCATTTTTGACGTGAAATTGTAAACACGTGGACATGGATTTTGAAATTTCTAGAGAGAATTTTAAAAGCTTCAACAGAATTTCAACACTTTTGAGAGGGATTTGAAAAGTTTCAATGGGAATGGGAAGAATTGGGACAAAAACTGGAAAATTTTGAAGGGACTTTGAAAAAATTTCAACTGGAATTTTAGCCATTTTTTGACGTGAAATTGTAAACATGTGGACATGGATTTTGAAAATTCTAGAGAGAATTTTAAAAGCTTTAACAGAATTTCAACAATTTTGAGAGGGATTTGAAAAGTTTCAATGGGAATGGGAAGAATTGGGACAAAAATTGGAAAATTTTTAAGGGACTTTGAAAAAATTTCAACTGGAATTTTAGCCATTTTTTGACGTGAAATTGTAAACATGTGGCCATGGATTTTGAAAGTTCTAGAGAGAATTTTAAAAGCTTCAACAGAATTTCAACAATTTTGAGAGGGATTTGAAAAGTTTCAATGGGTATGGGAAGAATTGGAACAAAAATTGGAAAATTTTTAAGGGACTTTGAAAAAATTTCAACTGGAATTTTAGCCATTTTTTGACGTGAAATTGTAAACATGTGGACATGGATTTTGAAAATTCTAGAGAGAATTTTAAAAGCTTCAAGAGAATTTCAACAATTTTGAGAGGGATTTGAAAAGTTTCAATGGGAATGGGAAGAATTGGGACAAAAATTGGAAAATTTTGAAGGGACTTTGAAAAAATTTGAACTGGAATTTTAGTCATTTTTTGACGTGAAATTGTAAACATGTGGACATGGATTTTGAAAATTCTAGAGAGAATTTTAAAAGCTTCAACAGAATTTCAACAATTTTGAGAGGGATTTGAAAAGTTTCAATGGGAATGGGAAGAATTGGGACAAAAATTGGAAAATTTTTAAGGGACTTTGAAAAAGTTTCAACTGGAATTTTAGCCATTTTTGACGTGAAATTGTAAACACATGGACATGGATTTTGAAAATTCTAGACAGAATTTTAAAAGCTTCAAGAGAATTTCAACAATTTTGAGAGGGATTTGGAAAGTTTCAATGGGAATGGGAAGAATTGGGACAAAAATTGGAAAATTTTTAAGGGACTTTGAAAAAATTTCAACTGGAATTTTAGCCATTTTTTGACGTGAAATTGTAAACATGTGGACATGGATTTTGAAAATTCTAGAGAGAATTTTAAAAGCTTCAAGAGAATTTCAACAATTTTGAGAGGGATTTGAAAAGTTTCAATGGGAATGGGAAGAATTGGGACAAAAATTGGAAAATTTTTAAGGGACTTTGAAAAAATTTCAACTGGAATTTTAGCCATTTTTTGACGTGAAATTGTAAACATGTGGACATGGATTTTGAAAATTCTAGAGAGAATTTTAAAAGCTTCAAGAGAATTTCAACAATTTTGAGAGGGATTTGAAAAGTTTCAATGGGAATGGGAAGAATTGGGACAAAAATTGGAAAATTTTTAAGGGACTTTGAAAAAATTTCAACTGGAATTTTAGCCATTTTTTGACGTGAAATTGTAAACATGTGGACATGGATTTTGAAAATTCTAGAGAGAATTTTAAAAGCTTCAAGAGAATTTCAACAATTTTGAGAGGAATTTGAAAAGTTTCAATGGGAATGGGAAGAATTAGGACAAAAGTTGGAAAATTTTTAAGGGACTTTGAAAAAAATTTCAACTGGAATTTTAGCCATTTTTTGACGTGAAATTGTAAACATGTGGACATGGATTTTGAAAATTCTAGAGAGAATTTTAAAAGCTTCAACAGAATTTCAACACTTTTGAGAGGGATTTGAAAAGTTTCAATGGGAATGGGAAGAATTGGGACAAAACTGGAAAATTTTTAAGGGACTTGGAAAAGTTTCAACTGGAATTTTAGCCATTTTTTGACGTGAAATTGTAAACATGTGGACATGGATTTTGAAAATTCTAGAGAGAATTTTAAAAGCTTCAAGAGAATTTCAACAATTTTGAGAGGGATTTGAAAAGTTTCAATGGGAATGGGAAGAATTGGGACAAAAATTGGAAAATTTTGAAGGGACTTTGAAAAAATTTCAACTGGAATTTTAGCCATTTTTTGACGTGAAATTGTAAACATGTGGACATGGATTTTGAAAATTCTAGAGAGAATTTTAAAAGCTTCAACAGAATTTCAACACTTTTGAGAGGGATTTGAAAAGTTTCAATGGGAATGGGAAGAATTGGGACAAAAACTGGAAAATTTTTAAGGGACTTGGAAAAGTTTCAACTGGAATTTTAGCCATTTTTTGACGTGAAATTGTAAACACGTGGACATGGATTTTGAAAATTCTAGAGAGAATTTTAAAAGCTTCAAGAGAATTTCAACAATTTTGAGAGGGATTTGAAAAGTTTCAATGGGAATGGGAAGAATTGGGACAAAAATTGGAAAATTTTGAAGGGACTTTGAAAAATTTCAACTGGAATTTTAGCCATTTTTTGACGTGAAATTGTAAACATGTGGCCATGGATTTTGAAAATTCTAGAGAGAATTTTAAAAGCTTCAACAGAATTTCAACAATTTTGAGAGGGATTTGAAAAGTTTCAATGGGAATGGGAAGAATTGGGACAAAAATTGGAAAATTTTAAGGGACTTTGAAAAAATTTCAACTGGAATTTTAGCCATTTTTTGACATGAAATTGTAAACATGTGGCCATGGATTTTGAAAATTCTAGAGAGAATTTTAAAAGCTTCAACAGAATTTCAACAATTTTGAGAGGGATTTGAAAAGTTTCAATGGGTATGGGAAGAATTGGGACAAAAATTGGAAAATTTTGAAGGGACTTTGAAAAAATTTGAACTGGAATTTTAGCCATTTTTTGACGTGAAATTGTAAACATGTGGACATGGATTTTGAAAATTCTAGAGAGAATTTTAAAAGCTTCAACAGAATTTCAACAATTTTGAGAGGGATTTGAAAAGTTTCAATGGGAATGGGAAGAATTGGGACAAAAATTGGAAAATTTTTAAGGGACTTTGAAAAAATTTCAACTGGAATTTTAGCCATTTTTTGACGTGAAATTGTAAACATGTGGACATGGATTTTGAAAATTCTAGAGAGAATTTTAAAGCTTCAAGAGAATTTCAACAATTTTGAGAGGGATTTGAAAAGTTTCAATGGGAATGGGAAGAATTGGGACAAAAATTGGAAAATTTTTAAGGGACTTTGAAAAAGTTTCAACTGGAATTTTAGCCATTTTTGACGTGAAATTGTAAACACGTGGACATGGATTTTGAAAATTCTAGAGAGAATTTTAAAAGCTTCAACAGAATTTCAACAATTTTGAGAGGGATTTGAAAAGTTTCAATGGGAATGGGAAGAATTGGGACAAAAACTGGAAAATTTTGAAGGGACTTTGAAAAAATTTCAACTGCAATTTTAGCCATTTTTTGACGTGAAATTGTAAACATGTGGACATGGATTTTGAAAATTCTAGAGAGAATTTTAAAAGCTTCAAGAGAATTTCTACAATTTTGAGAGGGATTTGAAAAGTTTCAATGGGAATGGGAAGAATTGGGACAAAAATTGGAAAATTTTGAAGGGACTTTGAAAAAATTTCAACTGGAATTTTAGCCATTTTTTGACGTGAAATTGTAAACATGTGGACATGGATTTTGAAAATTCTAGAGAGAATTCTAAAAGCTTCAAGAGAATTTCTACAATTTTGAGAGGGATTTGAAAAGTTTCAATGGGAATGGGAAGAATTGGGACAAAAATTGGAAAATTTTGAAGGGGACTTTGAAAAAATTTCAACTGGAATTTTAGCCATTTTTTTGACGTGAAATTGTAAACATGTGGACATGGATTTTGAAAATTCTAGAGAGAATTTTAAAAGCTTCAACAGAATTTCAACAATTTTGAGAGGGATTTGAAAAGTTTCAATGGGAATGGGAAGAATTGGGACAAAAATTGGAAAATTTTTAAGGGACTTTGAAAAAATTTCAACTGGAATTTTAGCCATTTTTTGACGTGAAATTGTAAACATGTGGACATGGATTTTGAAAATTCTAGAGAGAATTTTAAAAGCTTCAAGAGAATTTCAACAATTTTGAGAGGGATTTGAAAAGTTTCAATGGGAATGGGAAGAATTGGGACAAAAATTGGAAAATTTTTAAGGGACTTTGAAAAAGTTTCAACTGGAATTTTAGCCATTTTTGACGTGAAATTGTAAACACGTGGACATGGATTTTGAAAATTCTAGAGAGAATTTTAAAAGCTTCAACAGAATTTCAACAATTTTGAGAGGGATTTGAAAAGTTTCAATGGGAATGGGAAGAATTGGGACAAAAACTGGAAAATTTTGAAGGGACTTTGAAAAAATTTCAACTGCAATTTTAGCCATTTTTTGACGTGAAATTGTAAACATGTGGACATGGATTTTGAAAATTCTAGAGAGAATTTTAAAAGCTTCAAGAGAATTTCTACAATTTTGAGAGGGATTTGAAAAGTTTCAATGGGAATGGGAAGAATTGGGACAAAAATTGGAAAATTTTTAAGGGACTTTGAAAAAATTTCAACTGGAATTTTAGCCATTTTTTGACGTGAAATTGTAAACATGTGGACATGGATTTTGAAAATTCTAGAGAGAATTCTAAAAGCTTCAAGAGAATTTCTACAATTTTGAGAGGGATTTGAAAAGTTTCAATGGGAATGGGAAGAATTGGGACAAAAATTGGAAAATTTTTAAGGGACTTTGAAAAAATTTCAACTGGAATTTTAGCCATTTTTTGACGTGAAATTGTAAACATGTGGCCATGGATTTTGAAAATTCTAGAGAGAATTTTAAAAGCTTCAAGAGAATTTCAACAATTTTGAGAGGGATTTGAAAAGTTTCAATGGGAATGGGAAGAATTGGGACAAAAATTGGAAAATTTTTAAGGGACTTTGAAAAAATTTCAACTGGAATTTTAGCCATTTTTTGACGTGAAATTGTAAACATGTGGCCATGGATTTTGAAAATTCTAGAGAGAATTTTAAAAGCTTCAACAGAATTTCAACAATTTTGAGAGGGATTTGAAAAGTTTCAATGGGTATGGGAAGAATTGGAACAAAAATTGGAAAATTTTTAAGGGACTTTGAAAAAATTTCAACTGGAATTTTAGCCATTTTTTGACGTGAAATTGTAAACATGTGGACATGGATTTTGAAAATTCTAGAGAGAATTTTAAAAGCTTCAACAGAATTTCAACAATTTTGAGAGGGATTTGAAAAGTTTCAATGGGAATGGGAAGAATTGGGACAAAAATTGGAAAATTTTTAAGGGACTTTGAAAAAATTTCAACTGGAATTTTAGCCATTTTTTGACGTGAAATTGTAAACATGTGGACATGGATTTTGAAAATTCTAGAGAGAATTTTAAAGCTTCAAGAGAATTTCAACAATTTTGAGAGGGATTTGAAAAGTTTCAATGGGAATGGGAAGAATTGGGACAAAAATTGGAAAATTTTTAAGGGACTTTGAAAAATTTTCAACTGGAATTTTAGCCATTTTTGACGTGAAATTGTAAACATGTGGACATGGATTTTGAAAATTCTAGAGAGAATTTTAAAAGCTTCAACAGAATTTCAACAATTTTGAGAGGGATTTGAAAAGTTTCAATGGGAATGGGAAGAATTGGGACAAAAATTGGAAAATTTTTAAGGGACTTTGAAAAAATTTCAACTGGAATTTTAGCCATTTTTTGACGTGAAATTGTAAACATGTGGACATGGATTTTGAAAATTCTAGAGAGAATTTTAAAAGCTTCAAGAGAATTTCAACAATTTTGAGAGGGATTTGAAAAGTTTCAATGGGAATGGGAAGAATTGGGACAAAATTGGAAAATTTTTAAGGGACTTTGAAAAAATTTCAACTGGAATTTTAGCCATTTTTTGACGTGAAATTGTAAACATGTGGACATGGATTTTGAAAATTCTAGAGAGAATTTTAAAAGCTTCAACAGAATTTCAACACTTTTGAGAGGGATTTGAAAAGTTTCAATGGGAATGGGAAGAATTGGGACAAAAATTGGAAAATTTTTAAGGGACTTTGAAAAAGTTTCAACTGGAATTTTAGCCATTTTTGACGTGAAATTGTAAACACGTGGACATGGATTTTGAAAATTCTAGAGAGAATTTTAAAAGCTTCAACAGAATTTCAACAATTTTGAGAGGGATTTGAAAAGTTTCAATGGGAATGGGAAGAATTGGGACAAAAATTGGAAAATTTTGAAGGGACTTTGAAAAAATTTCAACTGGAATTTTAGCCATTTTTTGACGTGAAATTGTAAACATGTGGACATGGATTTTGAAAATTCTAGAGAGAATTTTAAAAGCTTCAAGAGAATTTCAACAATTTTGAGAGGGATTTGAAAAGTTTCAATGGGAATGGGAAGAATTGGGACAAAAATTGGAAAATTTTGAAGGGACTTTGAAAAAATTTCAACTGGAATTTTAGCCATTTTTTGACGTGAAATTGTAAACATGTGGACATGGATTTTGAAAATTCTAGAGAGAATTTTAAAAGCTTCAACAGAATTTCAACAATTTTGAGAGGGATTTGAAAAGTTTCAATGGGAATGGGAAGAATTGGGACAAAAATTGGAAAATTTTGAAGGGACTTTGAAAAAATTTCAACTGGAATTTTAGCCATTTTTTGACGTGAAATTGTAAACATGTGGACATGGATTTTGAAAATTCTAGAGAGAATTTTAAAAGCTTCAAGAGAATTTCAACAATTTTGAGAGGGATTTGAAAAGTTTCAATGGGAATGGGAAGAATTGGGACAAAAATTGGAAAATTTTTAAGGGACTTTGAAAAATTTCAACTGGAATTTTAGCCATTTTTGACGTGAAATTGTAAACATGTGGCCATGGATTTTGAAAATTCTAGAGAGAATTTTAAAAGCTTCAACAGAATTTCAACAATTTTGAGAGGGATTTGAAAAGTTTCAATGGGAATGGGAAGAATTGGGACAAAAATTGGAAAATTTTTAAGGGACTTTGAAAAAATTTCAACTGGAATTTTAGCCATTTTTTGACGTGAAATTGTAAACATGTGGACATGGATTTTGAAAATTCTAGAGAGAATTTTAAAAGCTTCAACAGAATTTCAACAATTTTGAGAGGGATTTGAAAAGTTTCAATGGGAATGGGAAGAATTGGGACAAAAATTGGAAAATTTTAAGGGACTTTGAAAAAATTTCAACTGGAATTTTAGCCATTTTTTGACGTGAAATTGTAAACATGTGGACATGGATTTTGAAAATTCTAGAGAGAATTTTAAAAGCTTCAAGAGAATTTCAACAATTTTGAGAGGGATTTGAAAAGTTTCAATGGGAATGGGAAGAATTGGGACAAAAATTGGAAAATTTTTAAGGGACTTTGAAAAAATTTCAACTGGAATTTTAGCCATTTTTTGACGTGAAATTGTAAACATGTGGACATGGATTTTGAAAATTCTAGAGAGAATTTTAAAAGCTTCAAGAGAATTTCAACAATTTTGAGAGGGATTTGAAAAGTTTCAATGGGAATGGGAAGAATTGGGACAAAAATTGGAAAATTTTTAAGGGACTTTGAAAAAATTTCAACTGGAATTTTAGCCATTTTTTGACGTGAAATTGTAAACATGTGGACATGGATTTTGAAAATTCTAGAGAGAATTTTAAAAGCTTTAACAGAATTTCAACAATTTTGAGAGGGATTTGAAAAGTTTCAATGGGAATGGGAAGAATTGGGACAAAAATTGGAAAATTTTTAAGGGACTTTGAAAAAATTTCAACTGGAATTTTAGCCATTTTTTGACGTGAAATTGTAAACATGTGGACATGGATTTTGAAAATTCTAGAGAGAATTTTAAAAGCTTCAAGACAATTTCAACAATTTTGAGAGGGATTTGAAAAGTTTCAATGGGAATGGGAAGAATTGGGACAAAAATTGGAAAATTTTTAAGGGACTTTGAAAAAATTTCAACTGGAATTTTAGCCATTTTTTGACGTGAAATTGTAAACATGTGGACATGGATTTTGAAAATTCTAGAGAGAATTTTAAAAGCTTCAACAGAATTTCAACAATTTTGAGAGGGATTTGAAAAGTTTCAATGGGAATGGGAAGAATTGGGACAAAAATTGGAAAATTTTGAAGGGACTTTGAAAAAATTTCAACTGGAATTTTAGCCATTTTTTGACGTGAAATTGTAAACATGTGGACATGGATTTTGAAAATTCTAGAGAGAATTTTAAAGCTTCAAGAGAATTTCAACAATTTTGAGAGGGATTTGAAAAGTTTCAATGGGAATGGGAAGAATTGGGACAAAAATTGGAAAATTTTTAAGGGACTTTGAAAAAGTTTCAACTGGAATTTTAGCCATTTTTGACGTGAAATTGTAAACACGTGGACATGGATTTTGAAAATTCTAGAGAGAATTTTAAAAGCTTCAAGAGAATTTCTACAATTTTGAGAGGGATTTGAAAAGTTTCAATGGGAATGGGAAGAATTGGGACAAAAATTGGAAAATTTTGAAGGGACTTTGAAAAAATTTCAACTGGAATTTTAGCCATTTTTTGACGTGAAATTGTAAACATGTGGACATGGATTTTGAAAATTCTAGAGAGAATTTTAAAAGCTTCAAGAGAATTTCAACAATTTTGAGAGGGATTTGAAAAGTTTCAATGGGAATGGGAAGAATTGGGACAAAAATTGGAAAATTTTTAAGGGACTTTGAAAAAATTTCAACTGGAATTTTAGCCATTTTTTGACGTGAAATTGTAAACATGTGGACATGGATTTTGAAAATTCTAGAGAGAATTTTTAAAAGCTTCACAGAATTTCAACACTTTTGAGAGGGATTTGAAAAGTTTCAATGGGAATGGGAAGAATTGGGACAAAAATTGGAAAATTTTTAAGGGACTTTGAAAAAGTTTCAACTGGAATTTTAGCCATTTTTGACGTGAAATTGTAAACACGTGGACATGGATTTTGAAAATTCTAGAGAGAATTTTAAAAGCTTCAAGAGAATTTCAACAATTTTGAGAGGGATTTGAAAAGTTTCAATGGGAATGGGAAGAATTGGGACAAAAATTGGAAAATTTTGAAGGGACTTTGAAAAAATTTCAACTGGAATTTTAGCCATTTTTTGACGTGAAATTGTAAACATGTGGACATGGATTTTGAAAATTCTAGAGAGAATTTTAAAAGCTTCAAGAGAATTTCAACAATTTTGAGAGGGATTTGAAAAGTTTCAATGGGAATGGGAAGAATTGGGACAAAAATTGGAAAATTTTTAAGGGACTTTGAAAAATTTCAACTGGAATTTTAGCCATTTTTTGACGTGAAATTGTAAACATGTGGCCATGGATTTTGAAAATTCTAGAGAGAATTTTAAAAGCTTCAACAGAATTTCAACAATTTTGAGACGGATTTGAAAAGTTTCAATGGGAATGGGAAGAATTGGGACAAAAATTGGAAAATTTTTAAGGGACTTTGAAAAAATTTCAACTGGAATTTTAGCCATTTTTTGACGTGAAATTGTAAACATGTGGCCATGGATTTTGAAAATTCTAGAGAGAATTTTAAAAGCTTCAAGAGAATTTCAACAATTTTGAGAGGGATTTGAAAAGTTTCAATGGGAATGGGAAGAATTGGGACAAAAATTGGAAAATTTTTAAGGGACTTTGAAAAAATTTCAACTGGAATTTTAGCCATTTTTTGACGTGAAATTGTAAACATGTGGCCATGGATTTTGAAAATTCTAGAGAGAATTTTAAAAGCTTCAAGAGAATTTCAACAATTTTGAGAGGGATTTGAAAAGTTTCAATGGGAATGGGAAGAATTGGGACAAAAATTGGAAAATTTTTAAGGGACTTTGAAAAAATTTCAACTGGAATTTTAGCCATTTTTTGACGTGAAATTGTAAACATGTGGCCATGGATTTTGAAAATTCTAGAGAGAATTTTAAAAGCTTCAACAGAATTTCAACAATTTTGAGAGGGATTTGAAAAGTTTCAATGGGAATGGGAAGAATTGGGACAAAAATTGGAAAATTTTAAGGGACTTCGAAAAAGTTTCAACTGGAATTTTAGCCATTTTTGACGTGAAATTGTAAACACGTGGACATGGATTTTGAAAATTCTAGAGAGAATTTTAAAAGCTTCAAGAGAATTTCAACAATTTTGAGAGGGATTTGAAAAGTTTCAATGGGAATGGGAAGAATTGGGACAAAAATTGGAAAATTTTTAAGGGACTTTGAAAAAATTTCAACTGGAATTTTAGCCATTTTTTGACGTGAAATTGTAAACATGTGGACATGGATTTTGAAAATTCTAGAGAGAATTTTAAAAGCTTCAAGAGAATTTCAACACTTTTGAGAGGGATTTGAAAAGTTTCAATGGGAATGGGAAGAATTGGGACAAAATTGGAAAATTTTTAGGGGACTTTGAAAAAGTTTCAACTGGAATTTTAGCCATTTTTTGACGTGAAATTGTAAACATGTGGACATGGATTTTGAAAATTCTAGAGAGAATTTTAAAAGCTTCAAGAGAATTTCAACAATTTTGAGAGGGATTTGAAAAGTTTCAATGGGAATGGGAAGAATTGGGACAAAAATTGGAAAATTTTTAAGGGACTTTGAAAAAATTTCAACTGGAATTTTAGCCATTTTTTGACGTGAAATTGTAAACATGTGGCCATGGATTTTGAAAATTCTAGAGAGAATTTTAAAAGCTTCAACAGAATTTCAACAATTTTGAGAGGGATTTGAAAAGTTTCAATGGGAATGGGAAGAATTGGGACAAAAATTGGAAAATTTTGAAGGGACTTTGAAAAAGTTTCAACTGGAATTTTAGCCATTTTTTGACGTGAAATTGTAAACATGTGGACATGGATTTTGAAAATTCTAGAGAGAATTTTAAAAGCTTCAAGAGAATTTCAACAATTTTGAGAGGGATTTTAAAAGTTTCAATGGGAATGGGAAGAATTGGGACAAAAATTGGAAAATTTTTAAGGGACTTTGAAAAAATTTCAACTGGAATTTTAGCCATTTTTTGACGTGAAATTGTAAACATGTGGCCATGGATTTTGAAAATTCTAGAGAGAATTTTAAAAGCTTCAACAGAATTTCAACAATTTTGAGAGGGATTTGAAAAGTTTCAATGGGAATGGGAAGAATTGGGACAAAAATTGGAAAATTTTGAAGGGACTTTGAAAAAATTTCAACTGGAATTTTAGCCATTTTTTGACGTGAAATTGTAAACATGTGGACATGGATTTTGAAAATTCTAGAGAGAATTTTAAAAGCTTCAAGAGAATTTCAACAATTTTGAGAGGAATTTGAAAAGTTTCAATGGGTATGGGAAGAATTGGAACAAAAATTGGAAAATTTTGAAGGGACTTTGAAAAATTTCAACTGGAATTTTAGCCATTTTTTGACGTGAAATTGTAAACATGTGGACATGGATTTTGAAAATTCTAGAGAGAATTTTAAAAGCTTCAAGAGAATTTCAACAATTTTGAGAGGAATTTGAAAAGTTTCAATGGGAATGGGAAGAATTGAGACAAAAATTGGAAAATTTTTAAGGGACTTTGAAAAAATTTCAACTGGAATTTTAGCCATTTTTTGACGTGAAATTGTAAACATGTGGACATGGATTTTGAAAATTCTAGAGAGAATTTTAAAAGCTTCAAGAGAATTTCAACAATTTTGAGAGGGATTTGAAAAGTTTCAATGGGAATGGGAAGAATTGGGACAAAAATTGGAAAATTTTTAAGGGACTTTGAAAAAATTTCAACTGGAATTTTAGCCATTTTTTGACGTGAAATTGTAAACATGTGGCCATGGATTTTGAAAATTCTAGAGAGAATTTTAAAATCTTCAACAGAATTTCAACAATTTTGAGAGGGATTTGAAAAGTTTCAATGGGAATGGGAAGAATTGGGACAAAAATTGGAAAATTTTTAAGGGACTTTGAAAAAATTTCAACTGGAATTTTAGCCATTTTTTGACGTGAAATTGTAAACATGTGGACATGGATTTTGAAAATTCTAGAGAGAATTTTAAAAGCTTCAAGAGAATTTCAACAATTTTGAGAGGGATTTGAAAAGTTTCAATGGGAATGGGAAGAATTGGGACAAAAATTGGAAAATTTTGAAGGGACTTTGAAAAAATTTCAACTGGAATTTTAGCCATTTTTTGACGTGAAATTGTAAACATGTGGACATGGATTTTGAAAATTCTAGAGAGAATTTTAAAAGCTTCAACAGAATTTCAACAATTTTGAGAGGGATTTGAAAAGTTTCAATGGGAATGGGAAGAATTGGGACAAAAATTGGAAAATTTTGAAGGGACTTTGAAAAAATTTCAACTGGAATTTTAGCCATTTTTTGACGTGAAATTGTAAACATGTGGACATGGATTTTGAAAATTCTAGAGAGAATTTTAAAAGCTTCAACAGAATTTCAACACTTTTGAGAGGGATTTGAAAAGTTTCAATGGGAATGGGAAGAATTGGGACAAAAACTGGAAAATTTTTAAGGGACTTTGAAAAAGTTTCAACTGGAATTTTAGCCATTTTTTGACGTGAAATTGTAAACACGTGGACATGGATTTTGAAAATTCTAGAGAGAATTTTAAATGCTTTAACAGAATTTCAACAATTTTGAGAGGGATTTGAAAAGTTTCAATGGGAATGGGAAGAATTGGGACAAAAATTGGAAAATTTTTAAGGGACTTTGAAAAAATTTCAACTGGAATTTTAGCCATTTTTTGATGTGAAATTGTAAACATGTGGACATGGATTTTGAAAATTCTAGAGAGAATTTTAAAAGCTTCAAGAGAATTTCTGCAATTTTGAGAGCGATTTGAAAAGTTTCAATGGGAATGGGAAGAATTGGGACAAAAATTGGAAAATTTTGAAGGGACTTTGAAAAAATTTCAACTGGAATTTTAGCCATTTTTTGACGTGAAATTGTAAACATGTGGCCATGGATTTTGAAAATTCTAGAGAGAATTTTAAAAGCTTCAACAGAATTTCAACAATTTTGAGAGGGATTTGAAAAGTTTCAATGGGTATGGGAAGAATTGGAACAAAAATTGGAAAATTTTTAAGGGACTTTGAAAAAATTTCAACTGGAATTTTAGCCATTTTTTGACGTGAAATTGTAAACATGTGGACATGGATTTTGAAAATTCTAGAGAGAATTTTAAAAGCTTCAAGAGAATTTCAACAATTTTGAGAGGGATTTGAAAAGTTTCAATGGGAATGGGAAGAATTGGGACAAAAATTGGAAAATTTTTAAGGGACTTTGAAAAAATTTCAACTGGAATTTTAGCCATTTTTTGACGTGAAATTGTAAACATGTGGACATGGATTTTGAAAATTCTAGAGAGAATTTTAAAAGCTTCAACAGAATTTCAACAATTTTGAGAGGGATTTGAAAAGTTTCAATGGGAATGGGAAGAATTGGGACAAAAATTGGAAAATTTTTAAGGGACTTTGAAAAAATTTCAACTGGAATTTTAGCCATTTTTTGACGTGAAATTGTAAACATGTGGCCATGGATTTTGAAAATTCTAGAGAGAATTTTAAAAGCTTCAACAGAATTTCAACACTTTTGAGAGGGATTTGAAAAGTTTCAATGGGAATGGGAAGAATTGGGACAAAAATTGGAAAATTTTGAAGGGACTTTGAAAAAATTTCAACTGGAATTTTAGCCAATTTTGATGTGAAATTGTAAACATGTGGCCATGGATTTTGAAAATTCTAGAGAGAATTTTAAAAGCTTCAAGAGAATTTCAACAATTTTGAGAGGGATTTGAAAAGTTTCAATGGGAATGGGAAGAATTGGGACAAAAATTGGAAAATTTTTAAGGGACTTTGAAAAAATTTCAACTGGAATTTTAGCCATTTTTTGACGTGAAATTGTAAACATGTGGACATGGATTTTGAAAATTCTAGAGAGAATTTTAAAAGCTTCAAGAGAATTTCAACAATTTTGAGAGGGATTTGAAAAGTTTCAATGGGAATGGGAAGAATTGGGACAAAAATTGGAAAATTTTTAAGGGACTTTGAAAAAATTTCAACTGGAATTTTAGCCATTTTTTGACGTGAAATTGTAAACATGTGGACATGGATTTTGAAAATTCTAGAGAGAATTTTAAAAGCTTCAAGAGAATTTCAACAATTTTGAGAGGGATTTGAAAAGTTTCAATGGGAATGGGAAGAATTGGGACAAAAATTGGAAAATTTTTAAGGGACTTTGAAAAATTTTCAACTTGGAATTTTAGCCATTTTTGACGTGAAATTGTAAACATGTGGCCATGGATTTTGAAAATTCTAGAGAGAATTTTAAAAGCTTCAACAGAATTTCAACACTTTTGAGAGGGATTTGAAAAGTTTCAATGGGAATGGGAAGAATTGGGACAAAAATTGGAAAATTTTGAAGGGACTTTGAAAAAATTTCAACTGGAATTTTAGCCATTTTTTGACGTGAAATTGTAAACGTGTGGACATGGATTTTGAAAATTCTAGAGAGAATTTTAAAAGCTTCAACAGAATTTCAACAATTTTGAGAGGGATTTGAAAAGTTTCAATGGGAATGGGAAGAATTGGGACAAAAATTGGAAAATTTTTAAGGGACTTTGAAAAAATTTCAACTGGAATTTTAGCCATTTTTTGACGTGAAATTGTAAACATGTGGACATGGATTTTGAAAATTCTAGAGAGAATTTTAAAAGCTTCAACAGAATTTCAACACTTTTGAGAGGGATTTGAAAAGTTTCAATGGGAATGGGAAGAATTGGGACAAAAATTGGAAAATTTTTAAGGGACTTTGAAAAAGTTTCAACTGGAATTTTAGCCATTTTTGACGTGAAATTGTAAACACGTGGACATGGATTTTGAAAATTCTAGAGAGAATTTTAAAAGCTTTAACAGAATTTCAACAATTTTGAGAGGGATTTGAAAAGTTTCAATGGGAATGGGAAGAATTGGGACAAAAATTGGAAAATTTTTAAGGGACTTTGAAAAAATTTCAACTGGAATTTTAGCCATTTTTTGACGTGAAATTGTAAACATGTGGCCATGGATTTTGAAAATTCTAGAGAGAATTTTAAAAGCTTCAACAGAATTTCAACAATTTTGAGAGGGATTTGAAAAGTTTCAATGGGTATGGGAAGAATTGGAACAAAAATTGGAAAATTTTTAAGGGACTTTGAAAAAATTTCAACTGGAATTTTAGCCATTTTTTGACATGAAATTGTAAACATGTGGACATGGATTTTGAAAATTCTAGAGAGAATTTTAAAAGCTTCAAGAGAATTTCAACAATTTTGAGAGGGATTTGAAAAGTTTCAATGGGAATGGGAAGAATTGGGACAAAAATTGGAAAATTTTGAAGGGACTTTGAAAAATTTCAACTGGAATTTTAGCCATTTTTTGACGTGAAATTGTAAACATGTGGACATGGATTTTGAAAATTCTAGAGAGAATTTTAAAAGCTTCAACAGAATTTCAACAATTTTGAGAGGGATTTGAAAAGTTTCAATGGGAATGGGAAGAATTGGGACAAAAATTGGAAAATTTTTAAGGGACTTTGAAAAAATTTCAACTGGAATTTTAGCCATTTTTTGACGTGAAATTGTAAACATGTGGCCATGGATTTTGAAAATTCTAGAGAGAATTTTAAAAGCTTCAAGAGAATTTCAACAATTTTGAGAGGGATTTGAAAAGTTTCAATGGGAATGGGAAGAATTGGGACAAAAATTGGAAAATTTTTTAAGGGACTTTGAAAAAATTTCAACTGGAATTTTAGCCATTTTTTGACGTGAAATTGTAAACATGTGGACATGGATTTTGAAAATTCTAGAGAGAATTTTAAAAGCTTCAACAGAATTTCAACAATTTTGAGAGGGATTTGAAAAGTTTCAATGGGAATGGGAAGAATTGGGACAAAAATTGGAAAATTTTTAAGGGACTTTGAAAAAATTTCAACTGGAATTTTAGCCATTTTTTGACGTGAAATTGTAAACATGTGGACATGGATTTTGAAAATTCTAGAGAGAATTTTAAAAGCTTCAACAGAATTTCAACACTTTTGAGAGGGATTTGAAAAGTTTCAATGGGAATGGGAAGAATTGGGACAAAAATTGGAAAATTTTGAAGGGACTTTGAAAAAATTTCAACTGGAATTTTAGCCAATTTTGATGTGAAATTGTAAACATGTGGCCATGGATTTTGAAAATTCTAGAGAGAATTTTAAAAGCTTCAACAGAATTTCAACAATTTGGAGAGGGATTTGAAAAGTTTCAATGGGAATGGGAAGAATTGGGACAAAAATTGGAAAATTTTTAAGGGACTTTGAAAAAATTTCAACTGGAATTTTAGCCATTTTTTGACGTGAAATTGTAAACATGTGGCCATGGATTTTGAAAATTCTAGAGAGAATTTTAAAAGCTTCAACAGAATTTCAACAATTTTGAGAGGGATTTGAAAAGTTTCAATCGGTATGGGAAGAATTGGAACAAAAATTGGAAAATTTTTAAGGGACTTTGAAAAAATTTCAACTGGAATTTTAGCCATTTTTTGACGTGAAATTGTAAACATGTGGACATGGATTTTGAAAATTCTAGAGAGAATTTTAAAAGCTTCAACAGAATTTCAACAATTTTGAGAGGGATTTGAAAAGTTTCAATCGGTATGGGAAGAATTGGAACAAAAATTGGAAAATTTTTAAGGGACTTTGAAAAAATTTCAACTGGAATTTTAGCCATTTTTTGACGTGAAATTGTAAACATGTGGACATGGATTTTGAAAATTCTAGAGAGAATTTTAAAAGCTTCAAGAGAATTTCAACAATTTTGAGAGGGATTTGAAAAGTTTCAATGGGAATGGGAAGAATTGGGACAAAAATTGGAAAATTTTTAAGGGACTTTGAAAAAATTTCAACTGGAATTTTAGCCATTTTTTGACGTGAAATTGTAAACATGTGGACATGGATTTTGAAAATTCTAGAGAGAATTTTAAAAGCTTCAAGAGAATTTCAACAATTTTGAGAGGGATTTGAAAAGTTTCAATGGGAATGGGAAGAATTGGGACAAAAATTGGAAAATTTTTAAGGGACTTTGAAAAATTTTCAACTGGAATTTTAGCCATTTTTGACGTGAAATTGTAAACATGTGGCCATGGATTTTGAAAATTCTAGAGAGAATTTTAAAAGCTTCAACAGAATTTCAACAATTTTGAGAGGGATTTGAAAAGTTTCAATGGGAATGGGAAGAATTGGGACAAAAATTGGAAAATTTTGAAGGGACTTTGAAAAAATTTCAACTGGAATTTTAGCCATTTTTTGACGTGAAATTGTAAACATGTGGACATGGATTTTGAAAATTCTAGAGAGAATTTTAAAAGCTTCAAGAGAATTTCAACAATTTTGAGAGGGATTTGAAAAGTTTCAATGGGAATGGGAAGAATTGGGACAAAAATTGGAAAATTTTTAAGGGACTTTGAAAAAATTTCAACTGGAATTTTAGCCATTTTTTGACGTGAAATTGTAAACATGTGGACATGGATTTTGAAAATTCTAGAGAGAATTTTAAAAGCTTCAAGAGAATTTCAACAATTTTGAGAGGGATTTGAAAAGTTTCAATGGGAATGGGAAGAATTGGGACAAAAATTGGAAAATTTTTAAGGGACTTTGAAAAATTTTCAACTGGAATTTTAGCCATTTTTGACGTGAAATTGTAAACATGTGGCCATGGATTTTGAAAATTCTAGAGAGAATTTTAAAAGCTTCAAGAGAATTTCAACAATTTTGAGAGGGATTTGAAAAGTTTCAATGGGAATGGGAAGAATTGGGACAAAAATTGGAAAATTTTTAAGGGACTTTGAAAAAATTTCAACTGGAATTTTAGCCATTTTTTGACGTGAAATTGTAAACATGTGGACATGGATTTTGAAAATTCTAGAGAGAATTTTAAAAGCTTCAACAGAATTTCAACAATTTTGAGAGGGATTTGAAAAGTTTCAATGGGAATGGGAAGAATTGGGACAAAAATTGGAAAATTTTTAAGGGACTTTGAAAAAATTTCAACTGGAATTTTAGCCATTTTTTGACGTGAAATTGTAAACATGTGGACATGGATTTTGAAAATTCTAGAGAGAATTTTAAAAGCTTCAACAGAATTTCAACACTTTTGAGAGGGATTTGAAAAGTTTCAATGGGAATGGGAAGAATTGGGACAAAAATTGGAAAATTTTTAAGGGACTTTGAAAAAGTTTCAACTGGAATTTTAGCCATTTTTTGACGTGAAATTGTAAACACGTGGACATGGATTTTGAAAATTCTAGAGAGAATTTTAAAAGCTTTAACAGAATTTCAACAATTTTGAGAGGGATTTGAAAAGTTTCAATGGGAATGGGAAGAATTGGGACAAAAATTGGAAAATTTTGAAGGGACTTTGAAAAAATTTCAACTGGAATTTTAGCCATTTTTTGACGTGAAATTGTAAACATGTGGCCATGGATTTTGAAAATTCTAGAGAGAATTTTAAAAGCTTCAAGAGAATTTCAACAATTTTGAGAGGGATTTGAAAAGTTTCAATGGGAATGGGAAGAATTGGGACAAAAATTGGAAAATTTTTAAGGGACTTTGAAAAAATTTCAACTGGAATTTTAGCCAATTTTGATGTGAAATTGTAAACATGTGGCCATGGATTTTGAAAATTCTAGAGAGAATTTTAAAAGCTTCAACAGAATTTCAACAATTTTGAGAGGGATTTGAAAAGTTTCAATGGGAATGGGAAGAATTGGGACAAAAATTGGAAAATTTTGAAGGGACTTTGAAAAAATTTCAACTGGAATTTTAGCCATTTTTTGACGTGAAATTGTAAACATGTGGCCATGGATTTTGAAAATTCTAGAGAGAATTTTAAAAGCTTCAACAGTATTTCAACAATTTTGAGAGGGATTTGAAAAGTTTCAATCGGTATGGGAAGAATTGGAACAAAAATTGGAAAATTTTTAAGGGACTTTGAAAAAATTTCAACTGGAATTTTAGCCATTTTTTGACGTGAAATTGTAAACATGTGGACATGGATTTTGAAAATTCTAGAGAGAATTTTAAAAGCTTCAACAGAATTTCAACAATTTTGAGAGGGATTTGAAAAGTTTCAATCGGTATGGGAAGAATTGGAACAAAAATTGGAAAATTTTTAAGGGACTTTGAAAAAATTTCAACTGGAATTTTAGCCATTTTTGATGTGAAATTGTAAACATGTGGCCATGGATTTTGAAAATTCTAGAGAGAATTTTAAAAGCTTCAACAGAATTTCAACAATTTGGAGAGGGATTTGAAAAGTTTCAATGGGAATGGGAAGAATTGGGACAAAAATTGGAAAATTTTGAAGGGACTTTGAAAAAATTTCAACTGGAATTTTAGCCATTTTTTGACGTGAAATTGTAAACATGTGGACATGGATTTTGAAAATTCTAGAGAGAATTTTAAAAGCTTCAACAGAATTTCAACAATTTTGAGAGGGATTTGAAAAGTTTCAATGGGAATGGGAAGAATTGGGACAAAAATTGGAAAATTTTTAAGGGACTTTGAAAAAATTTCAACTGGAATTTTAGCCATTTTTTGACGTGAAATTGTAAACATGTGGACATGGATTTTGAAAATTCTAGAGAGAATTTTAAAAGCTTCAAGAGAATTTCAACAATTTTGAGAGGGATTTGAAAAGTTTCAATGGGAATGGGAAGAATTGGGACAAAAATTGGAAAATTTTTAAGGGACTTTGAAAAAGTTTCAACTGGAATTTTAGCCATTTTTTGACGTGAAATTGTAAACACGTGGACATGGATTTTGAAAATTCTAGAGAGAATTTTAAAGCTTTAACAGAATTTCAACAATTTTGAGAGGGATTTGAAAAGTTTCAATGGGAATGGGAAGAATTGGGACAAAAATTGGAAAATTTTGAAGGGACTTTGAAAAAATTTCAACTGGAATTTTAGCCATTTTTTGACGTGAAATTGTAAACATGTGGCCATGGATTTTGAAAATTCTAGAGAGAATTTTAAAAGCTTCAACAGAATTTCAACAATTTTGAGAGGGATTTGAAAAGTTTCAATGGGAATGGGAAGAATTGGGACAAAAATTGGAAAATTTTTAAGGGACTTTGAAAAAATTTCAACTGGAATTTTAGCCAATTTTGATGTGAAATTGTAAACATGTGGCCATGGATTTTGAAAATTCTAGAGAGAATTTTAAAAGCTTCAACAGAATTTCAACAATTTTGAGAGGGATTTGAAAAGTTTCAATGGGAATGGGAAGAATTGGGACAAAAATTGGAAAATTTTTAAGGGACTTTGAAAAAATTTCAACTGGAATTTTAGCCATTTTTTGACGTGAAATTGTAAACATGTGGACATGGATTTTGAAAATTCTAGAGAGAATTTTAAAAGCTTCAACAGAATTTCAACAATTTTGAGAGGGATTTGAAAAGTTTCAATCGGTATGGGAAGAATTGGGACAAAAATTGGAAAATTTTTAAGGGACTTTGAAAAAATTTCAACTGGAATTTTAGCCATTTTTTGACGTGAAATTGTAAACATGTGGCCATGGATTTTGAAAATTCTAGAGAGAATTTTAAAAGCTTCAACAGAATTTCAACAATTTTGAGAGGGATTTGAAAAGTTTCAATCGGTATGGGAAGAATTGGAACAAAAATTGGAAAATTTTTAAGGGACTTTGAAAAAATTTCAACTGGAATTTTAGCCATTTTTTGACGTGAAATTGTAAACATGTGGACATGGATTTTGAAAATTCTAGAGAGAATTTTAAAAGCTTCAAGAGAATTTCAACAATTTTGAGAGGGATTTGAAAAGTTTCAATGGGAATGGGAAGAATTGGGACAAAAATTGGAAAATTTTTAAGGGACTTTGAAAAAATTTCAACTGGAATTTTAGCCATTTTTTGACATGAAATTGTAAACATGTGGACATGGATTTTGAAAATTCTAGAGAGAATTTTAAAAGCTTCAAGAGAATTTCAACAATTTTGAGAGGGATTTGAAAAGTTTCAATGGGAATGGGAAGAATTGGGACAAAAATTGGAAAATTTTTAAGGGACTTTGAAAAAATTTCAACTGGAATTTTAGCCATTTTTTGACGTGAAATTGTAAACATGTGGACATGGATTTTGAAAATTCTAGAGAGAATTTTAAAAGCTTCAAGAGAATTTCAACAATTTTGAGAGGGATTTGAAAAGTTTCAATGGGAATGGGAAGAATTGGGACAAAAATTGGAAAATTTTTAAGGGACTTTGAAAAAATTTCAACTGGAATTTTAGCCAATTTTGATGTGAAATTGTAAACATGTGGCCATGGATTTTGAAAATTCTAGAGAGAATTTTAAAAGCTTCAACAGAATTTCAACAATTTGGAGAGGGATTTGAAAAGTTTCAATGGGAATGGGAAGAATTGGGACAAAAATTGGAAAATTTTTAAGGGACTTTGAAAAAATTTCAACTGGAATTTTAGCCATTTTTTGACGTGAAATTGTAAACATGTGGACATGGATTTTGAAAATTCTAGAGAGAATTTTAAAAGCTTCAACAGAATTTCAACAATTTTGAGAGGGATTTGAAAAGTTTCAATGGGAATGGGAAGAATTGGGACAAAAATTGGAAAATTTTTAAGGGACTTTGAAAAAATTTCAACTGGAATTTTAGCCATTTTTTGACGTGAAATTGTAAACATGTGGACATGGATTTTGAAAATTCTAGAGAGAATTTTAAAAGCTTCAACAGAATTTCAACAATTTTGAGAGGGATTTGAAAAGTTTCAATCGGTATGGGAAGAATTGGAACAAAAATTGGAAAATTTTTAAGGGACTTTGAAAAAATTTCAACTGGAATTTTAGCCATTTTTTGACGTGAAATTGTAAACACGTGGACATGGATTTTGAAAATTCTAGAGAGAATTTTAAAAGCTTTAACAGAATTTCAACAATTTTGAGAGGGATTTGAAAAGTTTCAATGGGAATGGGAAGAATTGGGACAAAAATTGGAAAATTTTGAAGGGACTTTGAAAAAATTTCAACTGGAATTTTAGCCATTTTTTGACGTGAAATTGTAAACATGTGGACATGGATTTTGAAAATTCTAGAGAGAATTTTAAAAGCTTCAACAGAATTTCAACAATTTTGAGAGGGATTTGAAAAGTTTCAATGGGAATGGGAAGAATTGGGACAAAAATTGGAAAATTTTGAAGGGACTTTGAAAAAATTTCAACTGGAATTTTAGCCAATTTTGATGTGAAATTGTAAACATGTGGCCATGGATTTTGAAAATTCTAGAGAGAATTTTAAAAGCTTCAACAGAATTTCAACAATTTTGAGAGGGATTTGAAAAGTTTCAATGGGAATGGGAAGAATTGGGACAAAAATTGGAAAATTTTTAAGGGACTTTGAAAAAATTTCAACTGGAATTTTAGCCATTTTTTGACGTGAAATTGTAAACATGTGGCCATGGATTTTGAAAATTCTAGAGAGAATTTTAAAAGCTTCAACAGAATTTCAACAATTTTGAGAGGGATTTGAAAAGTTTCAATCGGTATGGGAAGAATTGGGACAAAAATTGGAAAATTTTTAAGGGACTTTGAAAAAATTTCAACTGGAATTTTAGCCATTTTTTGACGTGAAATTGTAAACATGTGGCCATGGATTTTGAAAATTCTAGAGAGAATTTTAAAAGCTTCAACAGAATTTCAACAATTTTGAGAGGGATTTGAAAAGTTTCAATCGGTATGGGAAGAATTGGGACAAAAATTGGAAAATTTTTAAGGGACTTTGAAAAAATTTCAACTGGAATTTTAGCCATTTTTTGACGTGAAATTGTAAACATGTGGACATGGATTTTGAAAATTCTAGAGAGAATTTTAAAAGCTTCAAGAGAATTTCAACAATTTTGAGAGGGATTTGAAAAGTTTCAATGGGAATGGGAAGAATTGGGACAAAAATTGGAAAATTTTTAAGGGACTTTGAAAAAATTTCAACTGGAATTTTAGCCATTTTTTGACGTGAAATTGTAAACATGTGGACATGGATTTTGAAAATTCTAGAGAGAATTTTAAAAGCTTCAAGAGAATTTCAACAATTTTGAGAGGGATTTGAAAAGTTTCAATGGGAATGGGAAGAATTGGGACAAAAATTGGAAAATTTTTAAGGGACTTTGAAAAAATTTCAACTGGAATTTTAGCCATTTTTGACGTGAAATTGTAAACATGTGGCCATGGATTTTGAAAATTCTAGAGAGAATTTTAAAAGCTTCAACAGAATTTCAACAATTTTGAGAGGGATTTGAAAAGTTTCAATGGGAATGGGAAGAATTGGGACAAAAATTGGAAAATTTTGAAGGGACTTTGAAAAAATTTCAACTGGAATTTTAGCCATTTTTTGACGTGAAATTGTAAACATGTGGACATGGATTTTGAAAATTCTAGAGAGAATTTTAAAAGCTTCAACAGAAATTCAACAACGTTGAGAGGGATTTGAAAAGTTTCAATGGGAATGGGAAGAATTGGGACAAAAATTGGAAAATTTTTAAGGGACTTTGAAAAAGTTTCAACTGGAATTTTAGCCATTTTTTGACGTGAAATTGTAAACATGTGGACATGGATTTTGAAAATTCTAGAGAGAATTTTAAAAGCTTCAAGAGAATTTCAACAATTTTGAGAGGGATTTGAAAAGTTTCAATGGGAATGGGAAGAATTGGGACAAAAATTGGAAAATTTTGCAGGGACTTTGAAAAAATTTCAACTGGAATTTTAGCCATTTTTTGACGTGAAATTGTAAACATATGGACATGGATTTTGAAAATTCTAGAGAGAATTTTAAAAGCTTCAAGAGAATTTCAACAATTTTGAGAGGGATTTGAAAAGTTTCAATGGGAATGGGAAGAATTGGGACAAAAATTGGAAAATTTTTAAGGGACTTTGAAAAAATTTCAACTGGAATTTTAGCCATTTTTTGACGTGAAATTGTAAACATGTGGACATGGATTTTGAAAATTCTAGAGAGAATTTTAAAAGCTTCAAGAGAATTTCAACAATTTTGAGAGGGATTTGAAAAGTTTCAATGGGAATGGGAAGAATTGGGACAAAAATTGGAAAATTTTTAAGGGACTTTGAAAAAATTTCAACTGGAATTTTAGCCATTTTTTGACGTGAAATTGTAAACATGTGGCCATGGATTTTGAAAATTCTAGAGAGAATTTTAAAAGCTTCAAGAGAATTTCAACAATTTTGAGAGGGATTTGAAAAGTTTCAATGGGAATGGGAAGAATTGGGACAAAAATTGGAAAATTTTTAAGGGACTTTGAAAAAATTTCAACTGGAATTTTAGCCATTTTTTGACGTGAAATTGTAAAAATGTGGACATGGATTTTGAAAATTCTAGAGAGAATTTTAAAAGCTTCAACAGAATTTCAACAATTTTGAGAGGGATTTGAAAAGTTTCAATGGGAATGGGAAGAATTGGGACAAAAATTGGAAAATTTTGAAGGGACTTTGAAAAAATTTCAACTGGAATTTTAGCCATTTTTTGACGTGAAATTGTAAACATGTGGACATGGATTTTGAAAATTCTAGAGAGAATTTTAAAAGCTTCAAGAGAATTTCGACAATTTTGAGAGGGATTTGAAAAGTTTCAATGGGAATGGGAAGAATTGGGACAAAAATTGGAAAATTTTGAAGGGACTTTGAAAAAATTTCAACTGGAATTTTAGCCATTTTTTGACGTGAAATTGTAAACATGTGGACATGGATTTTGAAAATTCTAGAGAGAATTTTAAAAGCTTCAACAGAATTTCTACAATTTTGAGAGGGATTTGAAAAGTTTCAATGGGAATGGGAAGAATTGGGACAAAAATTGGAAAATTTTGCAGGGACTTTGAAAAAATTTCAACTGGAATTTTAGCCATTTTTTGACATGAAATTGTAAACATGTGGCCATGGATTTTGAAAATTCTAGAGAGAATTTTAAAAGCTTCAACAGAATTTCAACAATTTTGAGAGGGATTTGAAAAGTTTCAATGGGAATGGGAAGAATTGGGACAAAAATTGGAAAATTTTTAAGGGACTTTGAAAAATTTCAACTGGAATTTTAGCCATTTTTTGACGTGAAATTGTAAACATGTGGACATGGATTTTGAAAATTCTAGAGAGAATTTTAAAAGCTTCAACAGAATTTCAACAATTTTGAGAGCGATTTGAAAAGTTTCAATCGGTATGGGAAGAATTGGAACAAAAATTGGAAAATTTTTAAGGGACTTTGAAAAAATTTCAACTGGAATTTTAGCCATTTTTTGACGTGAAATTGTAAACATGTGGACATGGATTTTGAAAATTCTAGAGAGAATTTTAAAAGCTTCAAGAGAATTTCAACAATTTTGAGAGGGATTTGAAAAGTTTCAATGGGAATGGGAAGAATTGGGACAAAAATTGGAAAATTTTTAAGGGACTTTGAAAAAATTTCAACTGGAATTTTAGCCATTTTTTGACGTGAAATTGTAAACATGTGGACATGGATTTTGAAAATTCTAGAGAGAATTTTAAAAGCTTCAACAGAATTTCAACAATTTTGAGAGGGATTTGAAAAGTTTCAATGGGAATGGGAAGAATTGGGACAAAAATTGGAAAATTTTTAAGGGACTTTGAAAAAATTTCAACTGGAATTTTAGCCATTTTTTGACGTGAAATTGTAAACATGTGGACATGGATTTTGAAAATTCTAGAGAGAATTTTAAAAGCTTCAACAGAATTTCAACAATTTTGAGAGATTTGAAAAGTTTCAATGGGAATGGGAAGAATTGGGACAAAAATTGGAAAATTTTTAAGGGACTTTGAAAAAATTTCAACTGGAATTTTAGCCATTTTTTGACGTGAAATTGTAAACATGTGGACATGGATTTTGAAAATTCTAGAGAGAATTTTAAAAGCTTCAAGAGAATTTCAACAATTTGGAGAGGGATTTGAAAAGTTTCAATGGGAATGGGAAGAATTGGGACAAAAATTGGAAAATTTTTCAGGGACTTTGAAAAAATTTCAACTGGAATTTTAGCCATTTTTTGACGTGAAATTGTAAACATGTGGACATGGATTTTGAAAATTCTAGAGAGAATTTTAAAAGCTTCAAGAGAATTTCAACAATTTGGAGAGGGATTTGAAAAGTTTCAATGGGAATGGGAAGAATTGGGACAAAAATTGGAAAATTTTTAAGGGACTTTGAAAAAATTTCAACTGGAATTTTAGCCATTTTTTGACGTGAAATTGTAAACATGTGGCCATGGATTTTGAAAATTCTAGAGAGAATTTTAAAAGCTTCAACAGAATTTCAACAATTTTGAGAGGGATTTGAAAAGTTTCAATGGGAATGGGAAGAATTGGGACAAAAATTGGAAAATTTTTAAGGGACTTTGAAAAAATTTCAACTGGAATTTTAGCCATTTTTTGACGTGAAATTGTAAACATGTGGCCATGGATTTTGAAAATTCTAGAGAGAATTTTAAAAGCTTCAACAGAATTTCAACAATTTTGAGAGGGATTTGAAAAGTTTCAATGGGAATGGGAAGAATTGGGACAAAAATTGGAAAATTTTTAAGGGACTTTGAAAAAATTTCAACTGGAATTTTAGCCATTTTTTGACGTGAAATTGTAAACATGTGGACATGGATTTTGAAAATTCTAGAGAGAATTTTAAAAGCTTCAACAGAATTTCAACAATTTGGAGAGGGATTTGAAAAGTTTCAATGGGAATGGGAAGAATTGGGACAAAAATTGGAAAATTTTTAAGGGACTTTGAAAAAATTTCAACTGGAATTTTAGCCATTTTTTGACGTGAAATTGTAAACATGTGGCCATGGATTTTGAAAATTCTAGAGAGAATTTTAAAAGCTTCAACAGAATTTCAACAATTTTGAGAGGGATTTGAAAAGTTTCAATGGGAATGGGAAGAATTGGGACAAAAATTGGAAAATTTTTCAGGGACTTTGAAAAAATTTCAACTGGAATTTTAGCCATTTTTTGACGTGAAATTGTAAACATGTGGCCATGGATTTTGAAAATTCTAGAGAGAATTTTAAAAGCTTCAAGAGAATTTCAACAATTTGGAGAGGGATTTGAAAAGTTTCAATGGGAATGGGAAGAATTGGGACAAAAATTGGAAAATTTTTAAGGGACTTTGAAAAAATTTCAACTGGAATTTTAGCCATTTTTTGACGTGAAATTGTAAACATGTGGCCATGGATTTTGAAAATTCTAGAGAGAATTTTAAAAGCTTCAACAGAATTTCAACAATTTTGAGAGGGATTTGAAAAGTTTCAATGGGAATGGGAAGAATTGGGACAAAAATTGGAAAATTTTTAAGGGACTTTGAAAAAATTTCAACTGGAATTTTAGCCATTTTTTGACGTGAAATTGTAAACATGTGGACATGGATTTTGAAAATTCTAGAGAGAATTTTAAAAGCTTCAACAGAATTTCAACAATTTTGAGAGGGATTTGAAAAGTTTCAATGGGAATGGGAAGAATTGGGACAAAAATTGGAAAATTTTTCAGGGACTTTGAAAAAATTTCAACTGGAATTTTAGCCATTTTTTGACGTGAAATTGTAAACATGTGGACATGGATTTTGAAAATTCTAGAGAGAATTTTAAAAGCTTCAAGAGAATTTCAACAATTTTGAGAGGGATTTGAAAAGTTTCAATGGGAATGGGAAGAATTGGGACAAAAATTGGAAAATTTTTAAGGGACTTTGAAAAAATTGCAACTGGAATTTTAGCCATTTTTTGACGTGAAATTGTAAACATGTGGCCATGGATTTTGAAAATTCTAGAGAGAATTTTAAAAGCTTCAACAGAATTTCAACAATTTTGAGAGGGATTTGAAAAGTTTCAATGGGAATGGGAAGAATTGGGACAAAAATTGGAAAATTTTTAAGGGACTTTGAAAAAATTTCAACTGGAATTTTAGCCATTTTTTGACGTGAAATTGTAAACATGTGGCCATGGATTTTGAAAATTCTAGAGAGAATTTTAAAAGCTTCAACAGAATTTCAACAATTTTGAGAGGGATTTGAAAAGTTTCAATGGGAATGGGAAGAATTGGGACAAAAATTGGAAAATTTTTAAGGGACTTTGAAAAAATTTGAACTGGAATTTTAGCCATTTTTTGACGTGAAATTGTAAACATGTGGACATGGATTTTGAAAATTCTAGAGAGAATTTTAAAAGCTTCAAGAGAATTTCAACAATTTGGAGAGGGATTTGAAAAGTTTCAATGGGAATGGGAAGAATTGGGACAAAAATTGGAAAATTTTTAAGGGACTTTGAAAAAATTTCAACTGGAATTTTAGCCATTTTTTGACGTGAAATTGTAAACATGTGGACATGGATTTTGAAAATTCTAGAGAGAATTTTAAAAGCTTCAACAGAATTTCAACAATTTTGAGAGGGATTTGAAAAGTTTCAATGGGAATGGGAAGAATTGGGACAAAAATTGGAAAATTTTTAAGGGACTTTGAAAAAATTTCAACTGGAATTTTAGCCATTTTTTGACGTGAAATTGTAAACATGTGGACATGGATTTTGAAAATTCTAGAGAGAATTTTTAAAGCTTCAAGAGAATTTCAACAATTTTGAGAGGGATTTGAAAAGTTTCAATGGGAATGGGAAGAATTGGGACAAAAATTGGAAAATTTTTAAGGGACTTTGAAAAAATTGCAACTGGAATTTTAGCCATTTTTTGACGTGAAATTGTAAACATGTGGACATGGATTTTGAAAATTCTAGAGAGAATTTTAAAAGCTTCAAGAGAATTTCAACAATTTTGAGAGGGATTTGAAAAGTTTCAATGGGAATGGGAAGAATTGGGACAAAAATTGGAAAATTTTTCAGGGACTTTGAAAAAATTTCAACTGGAATTTTAGCCATTTTTTGACGTGAAATTGTAAGCATGTGGCCATGGATTTTGAAAATTCTAGAGAGAATTTTAAAAGCTTCAACAGAATTTCAACAATTTTGAGAGGGATTTGAAAAGTTTCAATGGGAATGGGAAGAATTGGGACAAAAATTGGAAAATTTTTAAGGGACTTTGAAAAAATTTCAACTGGAATTTTAGCCATTTTTTGACGTGAAATTGTAAACATGTGGACATGGATTTTGAAAATTCTAGAGAGAATTTTAAAAGCTTCAACAGAATTTCAACAATTTTGAGAGGGATTTGAAAAGTTTCAATGGGAATGGGAAGAATTGGGACAAAAATTGGAAAATTTTTAAGGGACTTTGAAAAAATTTCAACTGGAATTTTAGCCATTTTTTGACGTGAAATTCTAAACATGTGGCCATGGATTTTGAAAATTCTAGAGAGAATTTTAAAAGCTTCAAGAGAATTTCAACAATTTTGAGAGGGATTTGAAAAGTTTCAATGGGAATGGGAAGAATTGGGACAAAAATTGGAAAATTTTTAAGGGACTTTGAAAAAATTTCAACTGGAATTTTAGCCATTTTTGACGTGAAATTGTAAACATGTGGCCATGGATTTTGAAAATTCTAGAGAGAATTTTAAAAGCTTCAACAGAATTTCAACAATTTTGAGAGGGATTTGAAAAGTTTCAATGGGAATGGGAAGAATTGGGACAAAAATTGGAAAATTTTTAAGGGACTTTGAAAAAATTTCAACTGGAATTTTAGCCATTTTTTGACGTGAAATTGTAAACATGTGGACATGGATTTTGAAAATTCTAGAGAGAATTTTAAAAGCTTCAACAGAATTTCAACAATTTTGAGAGGGATTTGAAAAGTTTCAATGGGAATGGGAAGAATTGGGACAAAAATTGGAAAATTTTTAAGGGACTTTGAAAAAATTTCAACTGGAATTTTAGCCATTTTTTGACGTGAAATTGTAAACATGTGGACATGGATTTTGAAAATTCTAGAGAGAATTTTAAAAGCTTCAACAGAATTTCAACAATTTTGAGAGGGATTTGAAAAGTTTCAATGGGAATGGGAAGAATTGGGACAAAAATTGGAAAATTTTTAAGGGACTTTGAAAAAATTTGAACTGGAATTTTAGCCATTTTTTGACGTGAAATTGTAAACATGTGGACATGGATTTTGAAAATTCTAGAGAGAATTTTAAAAGCTTCAAGAGAATTTCAACAATTTGGAGAGGGATTTGAAAAGTTTCAATGGGAATGGGAAGAATTGGGACAAAAATTGGAAAATTTTTAAGGGACTTTGAAAAAATTTCAACTGGAATTTTAGCCATTTTTTGACGTGAAATTGTAAACATGTGGCCATGGATTTTGAAAATTCTAGAGAGAATTTTAAAAGCTTCAACAGAATTTCAACAATTTTGAGAGGGATTTGAAAAGTTTCAATGGGAATGGGAAGAATTGGGACAAAAATTGGAAAATTTTTAAGGGACTTTGAAAAAATTTCAACTGGAATTTTAGCCATTTTTTGACGTGAAATTGTAAACATGTGGACATGGATTTTGAAAATTCTAGAGAGAATTTTAAAAGCTTCAAGAGAATTTCAACAATTTTGAGAGGGATTTGAAAAGTTTCAATGGGAATGGGAAGAATTGGGACAAAAATTGGAAAATTTTTAAGGGACTTTGAAAAAATTGCAACTGGAATTTTAGCCATTTTTTGACGTGAAATTGTAAACATGTGGCCATGGATTTTGAAAATTCTAGAGAGAATTTTAAAAGCTTCAAGAGAATTTCAACAATTTGGAGAGGGATTTGAAAAGTTTCAATGGGAATGGGAAGAATTGGGACAAAAATTGGAAAATTTTTAAGGGACTTTGAAAAAATTTCAACTGGAATTTTAGCCATTTTTTGACGTGAAATTGTAAACATGTGGCCATGGATTTTGAAAATTCTAGAGAGAATTTTAAAAGCTTCAAGAGAATTTCAACAATTTGGAGAGGGATTTGAAAAGTTTCAATGGGAATGGGAAGAATTGGGACAAAAATTGGAAAATTTTTAAGGGACTTTGAAAAAATTTCAACTGGAATTTTAGCCATTTTTTGACGTGAAATTGTAAACATGTGGCCATGGATTTTGAAAATTCTAGAGAGAATTTTAAAAGCTTCAACAGAATTTCAACAATTTTGAGAGGGATTTGAAAAGTTTCAATGGGAATGGGAAGAATTGGGACAAAAATTGGAAAATTTTTAAGGGACTTTGAAAAAATTTCAACTGGAATTTTAGCCATTTTTTGACGTGAAATTGTAAACATGTGGACATGGATTTTGAAAATTCTAGAGAGAATTTTAAAAGCTTCAACAGAATTTCAACAATTTTGAGAGGGATTTGAAAAGTTTCAATGGGAATGGGAAGAATTGGGACAAAAATTGGAAAATTTTTAAGGGACTTTGAAAAAATTTCAACTGGAATTTTAGCCATTTTTTTATGTGAAATTGTAAACATGTGGCCATGGATTTTGAAAATTCTAGAGAGAATTTTAAAAGCTTCAACAGAATTTCAACAATTTTGAGAGGGATTTGAAAAGTTTCAATGGGAATGGGAAGAATTGGGACAAAAATTGGAAAATTTTTCAGGGACTTTGAAAAAATTTCAACTGGAATTTTAGCCATTTTTTGACGTGAAATTGTAAACCTGTGGACATGGATTTTGAAAATTCTAGAGAGAATTTTAAAAGCTTCAAGAGAATTTCAACAATTTGGAGAGGGATTTGAAAAGTTTCAATGGGAATGGGAAGAATTGGGACAAAAATTGGAAAATTTTTCAGGGACTTTGAAAAAATTTCAACTGGAATTTTAGCCATTTTTTGACGTGAAATTGTAAACATGTGGCCATGGATTTTGAAAATTCTAGAGAGAATTTTAAAAGCTTCAAGAGAATTTCAACAATTTTGAGAGGGATTTGAAAAGTTTCAATGGGAATGGGAAGAATTGGGACAAAAATTGGAAAATTTTTCAGGGACTTTGAAAAAATTTCAACTGGAATTTTAGCCATTTTTTGACGTGAAATTGTGAACATGTGGCCATGGATTTTGAAAATTCTAGAGAGAATTTTTAAAGCTTCAACAGAATTTCAACAATTTTGAGAGGGATTTGAAAAGTTTCAATGGGAATGGGAAGAATTGGGACAAAAATTGGAAAATTTTTAAGGGACTTTGAAAAAATTTCAACTGGAATTTTAGCAATTTTTTTATGTGAAATTGTAAACATGTGGCCATGGATTTTGAAAATTCTAGAGAGAATTTTAAAAGCTTTAAAGAATTTCAACAATTTTGAGAGGGATTTGAAAAGTTTCAATGGGAATGGGAAGAATTGGTACAAAAATTGGAAAATTTTTAAGGGACTTTGAAAAAATTTCAACTGGAATTTTAGCCATTTTTTGATGTGAAATTGTGAACATGTGGACATGGATTTTGAAAATTCTAGAGAGAATTTTAAAAGCTTCAAGAGAATTTCAACAATTTGGAGAGGGATTTGAAAAGTTTCAATGGGAATGGGAAGAATTGGGACAAAAATTGGAAAATTTTTAAGGGACTTTGAAAAAATTTCAACTGGAATTTTAGCCATTTTTTGAAGTGAAATTGTAAACATGTGGACATGGATTTTGAAAATTCTAGAGAGAATTTTAAAAGCTTCAAGAGAATTTCAACAATTTTGAGAGGGATTTGAAAAGTTTCAATGGGAATGGGAAGAATTGGGACAAAAATTGGAAAATTTTTAAGGGACTTTGAAAAAATTTGAACTGGAATTTTAGCCATTTTTTGACGTGAAATTGTGAACATGTGGCCATGGATTTTGAAAATTCTAGAGAGCATTTTAAAAGCTTCAAGAGAATTTCAACAATTTTGAGAGGGATTTGAAAAGTTTCAATGGGAATGGGAAGAATTGGGACAAAAATTGGAAAATTTTTAAGGGACTTTGAAAAAATTTCAACTGGAATTTTAGCCATTTTTTTACGTGAAATTGTAAACATGTGGACATGGATTTTGAAAATTCTAGAGAGAATTGTAAAAGCTTCAACAGAATTTCAACAATTTTGAGAGGGATTTGAAAAGTTTCAATGGGAATGGGAAGAATTGGGACAAAAATTGGAAAATTTTTAAGGGACTTTGAAAAAATTTCAACTGGAATTTTAGCCATTTTTTGACGTGAAATTGTAAACATGTGGCCATGGATTTTGAAAATTCTAGAGAGAATTTTAAAAGCTTCAACAGAATTTCTACAATTTTGAGAGGAATTTGAAAAGTTTCAATGGGAATGGGAAGAATTGGGACAAAAATTGGAAAACTTTTAAGGGACTTTGAAAAAATTTCAACTGGAATTTTAGCAATTTTTTGACGTGAAATTGTAAACCTGTGGACATGGATTTTGAAAATTCTAGAGAGAATTTTAAAAGCTTCAAGAGAATTTCAACAATTTTGAGAGGGATTTGAAAAGTTTCAATGGGAATGGGAAGAATTGGGACAAAAATTGGAAAATTTTTCAGGGACTTTGAAAAAATTTCAACTGGAATTTTAGCCATTTTTTGACGTGAAATTGTAAACATGTTGAAGTGGATTTTGAAAATTCTAGAGAGAATTTTAAAATCTTCAACAGAATTTCAACAATTTTGAGAGGGATTTGAAAAGTTTCAATGGGAATGGGAAGAATTGGGACAAAAATTGGAAAATTTTTCAGGGACTTTGAAAAAATTTCAACTGGAATTTTAGCCATTTTTTGACGTGAAATTGTAAACATGTGGCCATGGATTTTGAAAATTCTAGAGAGAATTTTAAAAGCTTCAAGAGAATTTCAACAATTTTGAGAGGGATTTGAAAAGTTTCAATGGGAATGGGAAGAATTGGGACAAAAATTGGAAAATTTTTAAGGGACTTTGAAAAAATTTCAACTGGAATTTTAGCCATTTTTTGACGTGAAATTGTAAACATGTGGCCATGGATTTTGAAAATTCTAGAGAGAATTTTAAAAGCTTCAACAGAATTTCAACAATTTTGAGAGGGATTTGAAAAGTTTCAATGGGAATGGGAAGAATTGGGACAAAAATTGGAAAATTTTTCAGGGACTTTGAAAAAATTTCAACTGGAATTTTAGCCATTTTTTGACGTGAAATTGTAAACATGTGGACATGGATTTTGAAAATTCTAGAGAGAATTTTAAAAGCTTCAAGAGAATTTCAACAATTTGGAGAGGGATTTGAAAAGTTTCAATGGGAATGGGAAGAATTGGGACAAAAATTGGAAAATTTTTCAGGGACTTTGAAAAAATTTCAACTGGAATTTTAGCCATTTTTTGACGTGAAATTGTAAACATGTGGCCATGGATTTTGAAAATTCTAGAGAGAATTTTAAAAGCTTCAAGAGAATTTCAACAATTTTGAGAGGGATTTGAAAAGTTTCAATGGGAATGGGAAGAATTGGGACAAAAATTGGAAAATTTTTAAGGGACTTTGAAAAAATTGCAACTGGAATTTTAGCCATTTTTTGACGTGAAATTGTAAACATGTGGACATGGATTTTGAAAATTCTAGAGAGAATTTTAAAAGCTTCAAGAGAATTTCAACAATTTTGAGAGGGATTTGAAAAGTTTCAATGGGAATGGGAAGAATTGGGACAAAAATTGGAAAATTTTTAAGGGACTTTGAAAAAATTTCAACTGGAATTTTAGCCATTTTTTGACGTGAAATTGTGAACATGTGGCCATGGATTTTGAAAATTCTAGAGAGAATTTTTAAAGCTTCAACAGAATTTCAACAATTTTGAGAGGGATTTGAAAAGTTTCAATGGGAATGGGAAGAATTGGGACAAAAATTGGAAAATTTTTCAGGGACTTTGAAAAAATTTCAACTGGAATTTTAGCAATTTTTTTATGTGAAATTGTAAACATGTGGCCATGGATTTTGAAAATTCTAGAGAGAATTTTAAAAGCTTTAAAGAATTTCAACAATTTTGAGAGGGATTTGAAAAGTTTCAATGGGAATGGGAAGAATTGGGACAAAAATTGGAAAATTTTTAAGGGACTTTGAAAAAATTTCAACTGGAATTTTAGCCATTTTTTGACGTGAAATTGTGAACATGTGGCCATGGATTTTGAAAATTCTAGAGAGAATTTTAAAAGCTTCAAGAGAATTTCAACAATTTGGAGAGGGATTTGAAAAGTTTCAATGGGAATGGGAAGAATTGGGACAAAAATTGGAAAATTTTTAAGGGACTTTGAAAAAATTTCAACTGGAATTTTAGCCATTTTTTGACGTGAAATTGTAAACATGTGGACATGGATTTTGAAAATTCTAGAGAGAATTTTAAAAGCTTCAAGAGAATTTCAACAATTTTGAGAGGGATTTGAAAAGTTTCAATGGGAATGGGAAGAATTGGGACAAAAATTGGAAAATTTTTAAGGGACTTTGAAAAAATTTGAACTGGAATTTTAGCCATTTTTTGACGTGAAATTGTGAACATGTGGCCATGGATTTTGAAAATTCTAGAGAGCATTTTAAAAGCTTCAAGAGAATTTCAACAATTTTGAGAGGGATTTGAAAAGTTTCAATGGGAATGGGAAGAATTGGGACAAAAATTGGAAAATTTTTAAGGGACTTTGAAAAAATTTCAACTGGAATTTTAGCCATTTTTTTACGTGAAATTGTAAACATGTGGACATGGATTTTGAAAATTCTAGAGAGAATTGTAAAAGCTTCAACAGAATTTCAACAATTTTGAGAGGGATTTGAAAAGTTTCAATGGGAATGGGAAGAATTGGGACAAAAATTGGAAAATTTTTAAGGGACTTTGAAAAAATTTCAACTGGAATTTTAGCCATTTTTTGACGTGAAATTGTAAACATGTTGAAGTGGATTTTAAAAATTCTAGAGAGAATTTTAAAAGCTTCAACAGAATTTCTACAATTTTGAGAGGAATTTGAAAAGTTTCAATGGGAATGGGAAGAATTGGGACAAAAATTGGAAAACTTTTAAGGGACTTTGAAAAAATTTCAACTGGAATTTTAGCAATTTTTTGACGTGAAATTGTAAACCTGTGGACATGGATTTTGAAAATTCTAGAGAGAATTTTAAAAGCTTCAAGAGAATTTCAACAATTTTGAGAGGGATTTGAAAAGTTTCAATGGGAATGGGAAGAATTGGGACAAAAATTGGAAAATTTTTCAGGGACTTTGAAAAAATTTCAACTGGAATTTTAGCCATTTTTTGACGTGAAATTGTAAACATGTTGAAGTGGATTTTGAAAATTCTAGAGAGAATTTTAAAATCTTCAACAGAATTTCAACAATTTTGAGAGGGATTTGAAAAGTTTCAATGGGAATGGGAAGAATTGGGACAAAAATTGGAAAATTTTTCAGGGACTTTGAAAAAATTTCAACTGGAATTTTAGCCATTTTTTGACGTGAAATTGTAAACATGTGGCCATGGATTTTGAAAATTCTAGAGAGAATTTTAAAAGCTTCAAGAGAATTTCAACAATTTTGAGAGGGATTTGAAAAGTTTCAATGGGAATGGGAAGAATTGGGACAAAAATTGGAAAATTTTTAAGGGACTTTGAAAAAATTTCAACTGGAATTTTAGCCATTTTTTGACGTGAAATTCTAAACATGTGGCCATGGATTTTGAAAATTCTAGAGAGAATTTTAAAAGCTTCAAGAGAATTTCAACAATTTTGAGAGGGATTTGAAAAGTTTCAATGGGAATGGGAAGAATTGGGACAAAAATTGGAAAATTTTTCAGGGACTTTGAAAAAATTTCAACTGGAATTTTAGCCATTTTTTTATGTGAAATTGTAAACATGTGGCCATGGATTTTGAAAATTCTAGAGAGAATTTTAAAAGCTTCAAGAGAATTTCAACAATTTTGAGAGGGATTTGAAAAGTTTCAATGGGAATGGGAAGAATTGGGACAAAAATTGGAAAATTTTTCAGGGACTTTGAAAAAATTTCAACTGGAATTTTAGCCATTTTTTGACGTGAAATTGTAAACATGTGGCCATGGATTTTGAAAATTCTAGAGAGAATTTTAAAAGCTTCAAGAGAATTTCAACAATTTTGAGAGGGATTTGAAAAGTTTCAATGGGAATGGGAAGAATTGGGACAAAAATTGGAAAATTTTTAAGGGACTTTGAAAAAATTGCAACTGGAATTTTAGCCATTTTTTGACGTGAAATTGTAAACATGTGGACATGGATTTTGAAAATTCTAGAGAGAATTTTAAAAGCTTCAAGAGAATTTCAACAATTTTGAGAGGGATTTGAAAAGTTTCAATGGGAATGGGAAGAATTGGGACAAAAATTGGAAAATTTTTAAGGGACTTTGAAAAAATTTCAACTGGAATTTTAGCCATTTTTTGACGTGAAATTGTGAACATGTGGCCATGGATTTTGAAAATTCTAGAGAGAATTTTTAAAGCTTCAACAGAATTTCAACAATTTTGAGAGGGATTTGAAAAGTTTCAATGGGAATGGGAAGAATTGGGACAAAAATTGGAAAATTTTTCAGGGACTTTGAAAAAATTTCAACTGGAATTTTAGCAATTTTTTTATGTGAAATTGTAAACATGTGGCCATGGATTTTGAAAATTCTAGAGAGAATTTTAAAAGCTTTAACGAATTTCAACAATTTTGAGAGGGATTTGAAAAGTTTCAATGGGAATGGGAAGAATTGGGACAAAAATTGGAAAATTTTTAAGGGACTTTGAAAAAATTTCAACTGGAATTTTAGCCATTTTTTGACGTGAAATTGTGAACATGTGGACATGGATTTTGAAAATTCTAGAGAGAATTTTAAAAGCTTCAAGAGAATTTCAACAATTTGGAGAGGGATTTGAAAAGTTTCAATGGGAATGGGAAGAATTGGGACAAAAATTGGAAAATTTTTAAGGGACTTTGAAAAAATTTCAACTGGAATTTTAGCCATTTTTTGACGTGAAATTGTAAACATGTGGACATGGATTTTGAAAATTCTAGAGAGAATTTTAAAAGCTTCAAGAGAATTTCAACAATTTTGAGAGGGATTTGAAAAGTTTCAATGGGAATGGGAAGAATTGGGACAAAAATTGGAAAATTTTTAAGGGACTTTGAAAAAATTTGAACTGGAATTTTAGCCATTTTTTGACGTGAAATTGTGAACATGTGGCCATGGATTTTGAAAATTCTAGAGAGCATTTTAAAAGCTTCAAGAGAATTTCAACAATTTTGAGAGGGATTTGAAAAGTTTCAATGGGAATGGGAAGAATTGGGACAAAAATTGGAAAATTTTTAAGGGACTTTGAAAAAATTTCAACTGGAATTTTAGCCATTTTTTTACGTGAAATTGTAAACATGTGGACATGGATTTTGAAAATTCTAGAGAGAATTGTAAAAGCTTCAACAGAATTTCAACAATTTTGAGAGGGATTTGAAAAGTTTCAATGGGAATGGGAAGAATTGGGACAAAAATTGGAAAATTTTTAAGGGACTTTGAAAAAATTTCAACTGGAATTTTAGCCATTTTTTGACGTGAAATTGTAAACATGTTGAAGTGGATTTTAAAAATTCTAGAGAGAATTTTAAAAGCTTCAACAGAATTTCTACAATTTTGAGAGGAATTTGAAAAGTTTCAATGGGAATGGGAAGAATTGGGACAAAAATTGGAAAACTTTTAAGGGACTTTGAAAAAATTTCAACTGGAATTTTAGCAATTTTTTGACGTGAAATTGTAAACCTGTGGACATGGATTTTGAAAATTCTAGAGAGAATTTTAAAAGCTTCAAGAGAATTTCAACAATTTGGAGAGGGATTTGAAAAGTTTCAATGGGAATGGGAAGAATTGGGACAAAAATTGGAAAATTTTTCAGGGACTTTGAAAAAATTTCAACTGGAATTTTAGCCATTTTTTGACGTGAAATTGTAAACATGTTGAAGTGGATTTTGAAAATTCTAGAGAGAATTTTAAAATCTTCAACAGAATTTCAACAATTTTGAGAGGGATTTGAAAAGTTTCAATGGGAATGGGAAGAATTGGGACAAAAATTGGAAAATTTTGAAGGGACTTTGAAAAAATTTCAACTGGAATTTTAGCCATTTTTTGACGTGAAATTGTAAACATGTGGCCATGGATTTTGAAAATTCTAGAGAGAATTTTAAAAGCTTCAAGAGAATTTCAACAATTTTGAGAGGGATTTGAAAAGTTTCAATGGGAATGGGAAGAATTGGGACAAAAATTGGAAAATTTTTAAGGGACTTTGAAAAAATTTCAACTGGAATTTTAGCCATTTTTTGACGTGAAATTCTAAACATGTGGCCATGGATTTTGAAAATTCTAGAGAGAATTTTAAAAGCTTCAAGAGAATTTCAACAATTTTGAGAGGGATTTGAAAAGTTTCAATGGGAATGGGAAGAATTGGGACAAAAATTGGAAAATTTTTCAGGGACTTTGAAAAAATTTCAACTGGAATTTTAGCCATTTTTTTATGTGAAATTGTAAACATGTGGCCATGGATTTTGAAAATTCTAGAGAGAATTTTAAAAGCTTCAAGAGAATTTCAACAATTTTGAGAGGGATTTGAAAAGTTTCAATGGGAATGGGAAGAATTGGGACAAAAATTGGAAAATTTTTCAGGGACTTTGAAAAAATTTCAACTGGAATTTTAGCCATTTTTTGATGTGAAATTGTAAACATGTGGACATGGATTTCGAAAATTCTAGAGAGAATTTTAAAAGCTTCAAGAGAATTTCAACAATTTTGAGAGGGATTTGAAAAGTTTCAATGGGAATGGGAAGAATTGGGACAAAAATTGGAAAATTTTTAAGGGACTTTGAAAAAATTTCAACTGGAATTTTAGCCATTTTTTTATGTGAAATTGTAAACATGTGGCCATGGATTTTGAAAATTCTAGAGAGAATTTTAAAAGCTTCAACAGAATTTCAACAATTTTGAGAGGGATTTGAAAAGTTTCAATGGGAATGGGAAGAATTGGGACAAAAATTGGAAAATTTTTCAGGGACTTTGAAAAAATTTCAACTGGCATTTTAACCATTTTTTTACGTGAAATTGTAAACATGTGGACATGGATTTTGAAAATTCTAGAGAGAATTTTAAAAGCTTCAAGAGAATTTCAACAATTTTGAGAGGGATTTGAAAAGTTTCAATGGGAATGGGAAGAATTGGGACAAAAATTGGAAAATTTTTAAGGGACTTTGAAAAAATTTCAACTGGAATTTTAGCCATTTTTTGACGTGAAATTGTAAACATGTGGCCATGGATTTTGAAAATTCTAGAGAGAATTTTAAAAGCTTCAAGAGAATTTCAACAATTTTGAGAGGGATTTGAAAAGTTTCAATGGGAATGGGAAGAATTGGGACAAAAATTGGAAAATCTTGAAGGGACTTTGAAAAAATTTCAACTGGAATTTTAGCCATTTTTTTATGTGAAATTGTAAACATGTGGCCATGGATTTTGAAAATTCTAGAGAGAATTTTAAAAGCTTCAAGAGAATTTCAACAATTTTGAGAGGGATTTGAAAAGTTTCAATGGGAATGGGAAGAATTGGGACAAAAATTGGAAAATTTTTAAGGGACTTTGAAAAAATTTCAACTGGAATTTTAGCCATTTTTTGACGTGAAATTGTAAACATGTGGCCATGGATTTTGAAAATTCTAGAGAGAATTTTAAAAGCTTCAAGAGAATTTCAACAATTTTGAGAGGGATTTGAAAAGTTTCAATGGGAATGGGAAGAATTGGGACAAAAATTGGAAAACTTTTAAGGGACTTTGAAAAAATTTCAACTGGCATTTTAACCATTTTTTGACGTGAAATTGTAAACATGTGGCCATGGATTTTGAAAATTCTAGAGAGAATTGTAAAAGCTTCAACAGAATTTCAACAATTTTGAGAGGGATTGGAAAAGTTTCAATGGGAATGGGAAGAATTGGGACAAAAATTGGAAAACTTTTAAGGGACTTTGAAAAAATTTCAACTGGAATTTTAGCCATTTTTTGACGTGAAATTGTAAACATGTGGACATGGATTTTGAAAATTCTAGAGAGAATTTTAAAAGCTTCAAGAGAATTTCAACAATTTTGAGAGGGATTTGAAAAGTTTCAATGGGAATGGGAAGAATTGGGACAAAAATTGGAAAATTTTTAAGGGACTTTGAAAAAATTTCAACTGGAATTTTAGCAATTTTTTTTATGTGAAATTGTAAACATGTGGCCATGGATTTTGAAAATTCTAGAGAGAATTTTTAAAGCTTCAAGAGAATTTCAACAATTTTGAGAGGGATTTGAAAAGTTTCAATGGGAATGGGAAGAATTGGGACAAAAATTGGAAAATTTTTAAGGGACTTTGAAAAAATTTCAACTGGAATTTTAGCCATTTTTTGACGTGAAATTGTAAACATGTGGACATGGATTTTGAAAATTCTAGAGAGAATTTTAAAAGCTTCAACAGAATTTCAACAATTTTGAGAGGGATTTGAAAAGTTTCAATGGGAATGGGAAGAATTGGGACAAAAATTGGAAAATTTTTAAGGGACTTTGAAAAAATTTCAACTGGAATTTTAGCCATTTTTTTATGTGAAATTGTAAACATGTGGACATGGATTTTGAAAATTCTAGAGAGAATTTTAAAAGCTTCAACAGAATTTCAACAATTTTGAGAGGGATTTGAAAAGTTTCAATGGGAATGGGAAGAATTGGGACAAAAATTGGAAAATTTTTCAGGGACTTTGAAAAAATTTCAACTGGAATTTTAGCCATTTTTTGACGTGAAATTGTAAACATGTGGACATGGATTTTGAAAATTCTAGAGAGATTTTTAAAAGCTTCAAGAGAATTTCAACAATTTTGAGAGGGATTTGAAAAGTTTCAATGGGAATGGGAAGAATTGGGACAAAAATTGGAAAATTTTGAAGGGACTTTGAAAAAATTTCAACTGGAATTTTAGCCATTTTTTGACGTGAAATTGTAAACATGTGGAAGTGGATTTTGAAAATTCTAGAGAGAATTTTAAAAGCTTCAACAGAATTTCAACAATTTTGAGAGGGATTTGAAAAGTTTCAATGGGAATGGGAAGAATTGGGACAAAAATTGGAAAATTTTTCAGGGACTTTGAAAAAATTTCAACTGGAATTTTAGCCATTTTTTGACGTGAAATTGTAAACATGTTGAAGTGGATTTTGAAAATTCTAGAGAGAATTTTAAAAGCTTCAAGAGAATTTCAACAATTTTGAGAGGGATTTGAAAAGTTTCAATGGGAATGGGAAGAATTGGGACAAAAATTGGAAAATTTTTAAGGGACTTTGAAAAAATTTCAACTGGAATTTTAGCCATTTTTTTATGTGAAATTGTAAACATGTGGCCATGGATTTTGAAAATTCTAGAGAGAATTGTAAAAGCTTCAACAGAATTTCAACAATTTTGAGAGGGATTGGAAAAGTTTCAATGGGAATGGGAAGAATTGGGACAAAAATTGGAAAACTTTTAAGGGACTTTGAAAAAATTTCAACTGGAATTTTAGCCATTTTTTGACGTGAAATTGTAAACATGTGGCCATGGATTTTGAAAATTCTAGAGAGAATTTTAAAAGCTTCAAGAGAATTTCAACAATTTTGAGAGGGATTTGAAAAGTTTCAATGGGAATGGGAAGAATTGGGACAAAAATTGGAAAATTTTTCAGGGACTTTGAAAAAATTTCAACTGGAATTTTAGCAATTTTTTTTATGTGAAATTGTAAACATGTGGCCATGGATTTTGAAAATTCTAGAGAGAATTTTAAAAGCTTCAAGAGAATTTCAACAATTTTGAGAGGGATTTGAAAAGTTTCAATGGGAATGGAAGAATTGGGACAAAAATTGGAAAATTTTTAAGGGACTTTGAAAAAATTTCAACTGGAATTTTAGCCATTTTTTGACGTGAAATTGTAAACATGTGGACATGGATTTTGAAAATTCTAGAGAGAATTTTAAAAGCTTCAAGAGAATTTCAACAATTTGGAGAGGGATTTGAAAAGTTTCAATGGGAATGGGAAGAATTGGGACAAAAATTGGAAAATTTTTAAGGGACTTTGAAAAAATTTCAACTGGAATTTTAGCCATTTTTTGACGTGAAATTGTAAACATGTGGACATGGATTTTGAAAATTCTAGAGAGAATTTTAAAAGCTTCAACAGAATTTCAACAATTTTGAGAGGGATTTGAAAAGTTTCAATGGGAATGGGAAGAATTGGGACAAAAATTGGAAAATTTTTCAGGGACTTTGAAAAAATTTCAACTGGAATTTTAGCCATTTTTTGACGTGAAATTGTAAACATGTGGACATGGATTTTGAAAATTCTAGAGAGATTTTTAAAAGCTTCAAGAGAATTTCAACAATTTTGAGAGGGATTTGAAAAGTTTCAATGGGAATGGGAAGAATTGGGACAAAAATTGGAAAATTTTGAAGGGACTTTGAAAAAATTGCAACTGGAATTTTAGCCATTTTCTGACGTGAAATTGTAAACATGTTGAAGTGGATTTTGAAAATTCTAGAGAGAATTTTAAAAGCTTCAACAGAATTTCAACAATTTTGAGAGGGATTTGAAAAGTTTCAATGGGAATGGGAAGAATTGGGACAAAAATTGGAAAATTTTTCAGGGACTTTGAAAAAATTTCAACTGGAATTTTAGCCATTTTTTGACGTGAAATTGTAAACATGTTGAAGTGGATTTTGAAAATTCTAGAGAGAATTTTAAAAGCTTCAACAGAATTTCAACAATTTTGAGAGGGATTTGAAAAGTTTCAATGGGAATGGGAAGAATTGGGACAAAAATTGGAAAATTTTTCAGGGACTTTGAAAAAATTTCAACTGGAATTTTAGCCATTTTTTGACGTGAAATTGTAAACATGTGGCCATGGATTTTGAAAATTCTAGAGAGAATTTTAAAAGCTTCAACAGAATTTCAACAATTTTGAGAGGGATTTGAAAAGTTTCAATGGGAATGGGAAGAATTGGGACAAAAATTGGAAAACTTTTAAGGGACTTTGAAAAAATTTCAACTGGCATTTTAACCATTTTTTGACGTGAAATTGTAAACATGTGGCCATGGATTTTGAAAATTCTAGAGAGAATTTTAAAAGCTTCAACAGAATTTCAACAATTTTGAGAGGGATTGGAAAAGTTTCAATGGGAATGGGAAGAATTGGGACAAAAATTGGAAAACTTTTAAGGGACTTTGAAAAAATTTCAACTGGAATTTTAGCCATTTTTTGACGTGAAATTGTAAACATGTGGCCATGGATTTTGAAAATTCTAGAGAGAATTTTAAAAGCTTCAAGAGAATTTCAACAATTTTGAGAGGGATTTGAAAAGTTTCAATGGGAATGGGAAGAATTGGGACAAAAATTGGAAAATTTTTAAGGGACTTTGAAAAAATTTCAACTGGAATTTTAGCCATTTTTTGACGTGAAATTGTAAACATGTTGAAGTGGATTTTGAAAATTCTAGAGAGAATTTTAAAAGCTTCAACAGAATTTCAACAATTTTGAGAGGGATTTGAAAAGTTTCAATGGGAATGGGAAGAATTGGGACAAAAATTGGAAAATTTTTCAGGGACTTTGAAAAAATTTCAACTGGAATTTTAGCCATTTTTTGACGTGAAATTGTAAACATGTTGAAGTGGATTTTGAAAATTCTAGAGAGAATTTTAAAAGCTTCAAGAGAATTTCAACAATTTTGAGAGGGATTTTAAAAGTTTCAATGGGAATGGGAATAATTGGGACAAAAATTGGAAAATTTTTCAGGGACTTTGAAAAAATTTCAACTGGAATTTTAGCCATTTTTTGACGTGAAATTGTGAACATGTGGCCATGGATTTTGAAAATTCTAGAGAGAATTTTAAAAGCTTCAAGAGAATTTCAACAATTTTGAGAGGGATTTGAAAAGTTTCAATGGGAATGGGAAGAATTGGGACAAAAATTGGAAAACTTTTAAGGGACTTTGAAAAAATTTCAACTGGCATTTTAACCATTTTTTGACGTGAAATTGTAAACATGTGGCCATGGATTTTGAAAATTCTAGAGAGAATTTTAAAAGCTTCAAGAGAATTTCAACAATTTTGAGAGGGATTGGAAAAGTTTCAATGGGAATGGGAAGAATTGGGACAAAAATTGGAAAACTTTTAAGGGACTTTGAAAAAATTTCAACTGGAATTTTAGCCATTTTTTGACGTGAAATTGTAAACATGTGGCCATGGATTTTGAAAATTCTAGAGAGAATTTTAAAAGCTTCAAGAGAATTTCAACAATTTTGAGAGGGATTTGAAAAGTTTCAATGGGAATGGGAAGAATTGGGACAAAAATTGGAAAATTTTTAAGGGACTTTGAAAAAATTTCAACTGGAATTTTAGCCATTTTTTTTATGTGAAATTGTAAACATGTGGCCATGGATTTTGAAAATTCTAGAGAGAATTTTTAAAGCTTCAAGAGAATTTCAACAATTTTGAGAGGGATTTGAAAAGTTTCAATGGGAATGGGAAGAATTGGGACAAAAATTGGAAAATTTTTAAGGGACTTTGAAAAAATTTCAACTGGAATTTTAGCCATTTTTTGACGTGAAATTGTAAACATGTGGCCATGGATTTTGAAAATTCTAGAGAGAATTTTAAAAGCTTCAAGAGAATTTCAACAATTTTGAGAGGGATTTGAAAAGTTTCAATGGGAATGGGAAGAATTGGGACAAAAATTGGAAAATTTTTCAGGGACTTTGAAAAAATTTCAACTGGAATTTTAGCCATTTTTTTATGTGAAATTGTAAACATGTGGACATGGATTTCGAAAATTCTAGAGAGAATTTTAAAAGCTTCAACAGAATTTCAACAATTTTGAGAGGGATTTGAAAAGTTTCAATGGGAATGGGAAGAATTGGGACAAAAATTGGAAAATTTTTCAGGGACTTTGAAAAATTTCAACTGGAATTTTAGCCATTTTTTGACGTGAAATTGTAAACATGTGGACACGGATTTTGAAAATTCTAGAGAGAATTTTAAAAGCTTCAACAGAATTTCTACAATTTTGAGAGGAATTTGAAAAGTTTCAATGGGAATGGGAAGAATTGGGACAAAAATTGGAAAACTTTTAAGGGACTTTGAAAAAATTTCAACTGGAATTTTAGCAATTTTTTGACGTGAAATTGTAAACCTGTGGACATGGATTTTGAAAATTCTAGAGAGAATTTTAAAAGCTTCAAGAGAATTTCAACAATTTTGAGAGGGATTTGAAAAGTTTCAATGGGAATGGGAAGAATTGGGACAAAAATTGGAAAATTTTTAAGGGACTTTGAAAAAATTTCAACTGGAATTTTAGCCATTTTTTGACGTGAAATTGTAAACATGTTGAAGTGGATTTTGAAAATTCTAGAGAGAATTTTAAAATCTTCAACAGAATTTCAACAATTTTGAGAGGGATTTGAAAAGTTTCAATGGGAATGGCAAGAATTGGGACAAAAATTGGAAAATTTTGAAGGGACTTTGAAAAAATTGCAACTGGAATTTTAGCCATTTTTTGACGTGAAATTGTAAACATGTGGACATGGATTTTGAAAATTCTAGAGAGAATTTTAAAAGCTTCAACAGAATTTCAACAATTTTGAGAGGGATTTGAAAAGTTTCAATGGGAATGGGAAGAATTGGGACAAAAATTGGAAAATTTTTAAGGGACTTTGAAAAAATTTCAACTGGAATTTTAGCCATTTTTTGACGTGAAATTGTAAACATGTGGACATGGATTTTGAAAATTCTAGAGAGAATTTTAAAAGCTTCAACAGAATTTCAACAATTTTGAGAGGGATTTGAAAAGTTTCAATGGGAATGGGAAGAATTGGGACAAAAATTGGAAAATTTTTAAGGGACTTTGAAAAAATTTCAACTGGAATTTTAGCCATTTTTTGACGTGAAATTGTAAACATGTGGACATGGATTTTGAAAATTCTAGAGAGAATTTTAAAAGCTTCAACAGAATTTCAACAATTTTGAGAGGGATTTGAAAAGTTTCAATGGGAATGGGAAGAATTGGGACAAAAATTGGAAAATTTTTCAGGGACTTTGAAAAAATTTCAACTGGAATTTTAGCCATTTTTTGACGTGAAATTGTAAACATGTGGACATGGATTTTGAAAATTCTAGAGAGATTTTTAAAAGCTTCAAGAGAATTTCAACAATTTGGAGAGGGATTTGAAAAGTTTCAATGGGAATGGGAAGAATTGGGACAAAAATTGGAAAATTTTTAAGGGACTTTGAAAAAATTTCAACTGGAATTTTAGCCATTTTTTGACGTGAAATTGTAAACATGTTGAAGTGGATTTTGAAAATTCTAGAGAGAATTTTAAAATCTTCAACAGAATTTCAACAATTTTGAGAGGGATTTGAAAAGTTTCAATGGGAATGGGAAGAATTGGGACAAAAATTGGAAAATTTTTAAGGGACTTTGAAAAAATTTCAACTGGAATTTTAGCCATTTTTTGACGTGAAATTGTAAACATGTGGACATGGATTTTGAAAATTCTAGAGAGAATTTTAAAAGCTTCAAGAGAATTTCAACAATTTGGAGAGGGATTTGAAAAGTTTCAATGGGAATGGGAAGAATTGGGACAAAAATTGGAAAATTTTGAAGGGACTTTGAAAAAATTTCAACTGGAATTTTAGCCATTTTTTGACGTGAAATTGTAAACATGTTGAAGTGGATTTTGAAAATTCTAGAGAGAATTTTAAAAGCTTCAAGAGAATTTCAACAATTTTGAGAGGGATTTGAAAAGTTTCAATGGGAATGGCAAGAATTGGGACAAAAATTGGAAAATTTTTAAGGGACTTTGAAAAAATTTCAACTGGAATTTTAGCCTTTTTTTATGTGAAATTGTAAACATGTGGCCATGGATTTTGAAAATTCTAGAGAGAATTTTAAAAGCTTCAAGAGAATTTCAACAATTTTGAGAGGGATTTGAAAAGTTTCAATGGGAATGGGAAGAATTGGGACAAAAATTGGAAAATTTTTCAGGGACTTTGAAAAAATTTCAACTGGAATTTTAGCCATTTTTTGATGTGAAATTGTAAACATGTGGACATGGATTTCGAAAATTCTAGAGAGAATTTTAAAAGCTTCAACAGAATTTCAACAATTTTGAGAGGGATTTGAAAAGTTTCAATGGGAATGGGAAGAATTGGGACAAAAATTGGAAAATTTTTAAGGGACTTTGAAAAAATTTCAACTGGAATTTTAGCCATTTTTTTATGTGAAATTGTAAACATGTGGACATGGATTTTGAAAATTCTAGAGAGAATTTTAAAAGCTTCAACAGAATTTCAACAATTTTGAGAGGGATTTGAAAAGTTTCAATGGGAATGGGAAGAATTGGGACAAAAATTGGAAAATTTTTCAGGGACTTTGAAAAAATTTCAACTGGAATTTTAGCCATTTTTTGACGTGAAATTGTAAACATGTGGACATGGATTTTGAAAATTCTAGAGAGATTTTTAAAAGCTTCAACAGAATTTCTACAATTTTGAGAGGAATTTGAAAAGTTTCAATGGGAATGGGAAGAATTGGGACAAAAATTGGAAAACTTTTAAGGGACTTTGAAAAATTTCAACTGGAATTTTAGCAATTTTTTGACGTGAAATTGTAAACCTGTGGACATGGATTTTGAAAATTCTAGAGAGAATTTTAAAAGCTTCAAGAGAATTTCAACAATTTTGAGAGGGATTTGAAAAGTTTCAATGGGAATGGGAAGAATTGGGACAAAAATTGGAAAATTTTTCAGGGACTTTGAAAAAATTTCAACTGGAATTTTAGCCATTTTTTGACGTGAAATTGTAAACATGTTGAAGTGGATTTTGAAAATTCTAGAGAGAATTTTAAAATCTTCAACAGAATTTCAACAATTTTGAGAGGGATTTGAAAAGTTTCAATGGGAATGGGAAGAATTGGGACAAAAATTGGAAAATTTTGAAGGGACTTTGAAAAAATTTCAACTGGAATTTTAGCCATTTTTTGACGTGAAATTGTAAACATGTGGACATGGATTTTGAAAATTCTAGAGAGAATTTTAAAAGCTTCAAGAGAATTTCAACAATTTGGAGAGGGATTTGAAAAGTTTCAATGGGAATGGGAAGAATTGGGACAAAAATTGGAAAATTTTTAAGGGACTTTGAAAAAATTTCAACTGGAATTTTAGCCATTTTTTGACGTGAAATTGTAAACATGTGGACATGGATTTTGAAAATTCTAGAGAGAATTTTAAAAGCTTCAACAGAATTTCAACAATTTTGAGAGGGATTTGAAAAGTTTCAATGGGAATGGGAAGAATTGGGACAAAAATTGGAAAATTTTTAAGGGACTTTGAAAAAATTTCAACTGGAATTTTAGCCATTTTTTGACGTGAAATTGTAAACATGTGGACATGGATTTTGAAAATTCTAGAGAGAATTTTAAAAGCTTCAACAGAATTTCAACAATTTTGAGAGGGATTTGAAAAGTTTCAATGGGAATGGGAAGAATTGGGACAAAAATTGGAAAATTTTTCAGGGACTTTGAAAAAATTTCAACTGGAATTTTAGCCATTTTTTGATGTGAAATTGTAAACATGTGGCCATGGATTTTGAAAATTCTAGAGAGAATTTTAAAAGCTTCAACAGAATTTCAACAATTTTGAGAGGGATTTGAAAAGTTTCAATGGGAATGGGAAGAATTGGGACAAAAATTGGAAAACTTTTAAGGGACTTTGAAAAAATTTCAACTGGAATTTTAGCCATTTTTTGACGTGAAATTGTAAACA
>NW_028116725.1:0-31402 GCF_964273445.1 Streptopelia decaocto | reverse complement strand
GAAAAAATTTCAACTGGAATTTTAGCCATTTTTTGACGTGAAATTGTAAACATGTGGACATGGATTTTGAAAATTCTAGAGAGAATTTTTAAAGCTTCAAGAGAATTTCAACAATTTTGAGAGGGATTTGAAAAGTTTCAATGGGAATGGGAAGAATTGGGACAAAAATTGGAAAATTTTTCAGGGACTTTGAAAAAATTTCAACTGGAATTTTAGCCATTTTTTGACGTGAAATTGTAAACCTGTGGCCATGGATTTCGAAAATTCTAGAGAGAATTTTAAAAGCTTCAAGAGAATTTCAACAATTTTGAGAGGGATTTGAAAAGTTTCAATGGGAATGGGAAGAATTGGGACAAAAATTGGAAAACTTTTAAGGGACTTTGAAAAAATTTCAACTGGCATTTTAACCATTTTTTGACGTGAAATTGTAAACATGTGGACATGGATTTTGAAAATTCTAGAGAGAATTTTAAAAGCTTCAAGAGAATTTCAACAATTTGGAGAGGGATTTGAAAAGTTTCAATGGGAATGGGAAGAATTGGGACAAAAATTGGAAAATTTTTCAGGGACTTTGAAAAAATTTCAACTGGAATTTTAGCCATTTTTTGACGTGAAATTGTAAACATGTGGCCACGGATTTTGAAAATTCTAGAGAGAATTTTAAAAGCTTCAAGAGAATTTCAACAATTTTGAGAGGGATTTGAAAAGTTTCAATGGGAATGGGAAGAATTGGGACAAAAATTGGAAAATTTTTAAGGGACTTTGAAAAAATTTCAACTGGAATTTTAGCCATTTTTTGACGTGAAATTGTAAACATGTGGCCATGGATTTTGAAAATTCTAGAGAGAATTTTAAAAGCTTCAAGAGAATTTCAACAATTTTGAGAGGGATTTGAAAAGTTTCAATGGGAATGGGAAGAATTGGGACAAAAATTGGAAAATTTTTAAGGGACTTTGAAAAAATTTCAACTGGAATTTTAGCCATTTTTTGACGTGAAATTGTAAACATGTGGACATGGATTTTGAAAATTCTAGAGAGAATTTTAAAAGCTTCAACAGAATTTCAACAATTTTGAGAGGGATTTGAAAAGTTTCAATGGGAATGGGAAGAATTGGGACAAAAATTGGAAAATTTTTAAGGGACTTTGAAAAAATTTCAACTGGAATTTTAGCCATTTTTTGACGTGAAATTGTAAACATGTGGACATGGATTTTGAAAATTCTAGAGAGAATTTTTAAAGCTTCAAGAGAATTTCAACAATTTTGAGAGGGATTTGAAAAGTTTCAATGGGAATGGGAAGAATTGGGACAAAAATTGGAAAATTTTTCAGGGACTTTGAAAAAATTTCAACTGGAATTTTAGCCATTTTTTGACGTGAAATTGTAAACATGTGGCCATGGATTTCGAAAATTCTAGAGAGAATTTTAAAAGCTTCAAGAGAATTTCAACAATTTTGAGAGGGATTTGAAAAGTTTCAATGGGAATGGGAAGAATTGGGACAAAAATTGGAAAACTTTTAAGGGACTTTGAAAAAATTTCAACTGGAATTTTAGCCATTTTTTTACGTGAAATTGTAAACATGTGGCCATGGATTTCGAAAATTCTAGAGAGAATTTTAAAAGCTTCAAGAGAATTTCAACAATTTTGAGAGGGATTTGAAAAGTTTCAATGGGAATGGGAAGAATTGGGACAAAAATTGGAAAACTTTTAAGGGACTTTGAAAAAATTTCAACTGGAATTTTAGCCATTTTTTGACGTGAAATTGTAAACATGTGGCCATGGATTTTGAAAATTCTAGAGAGAATTTTAAAAGCTTCAAGAGAATTTCAACAATTTTGAGAGGGATTTGAAAAGTTTCAATGGGAATGGGAGGAATTGGGACAAAAAATGGAAAATTTTTAAGGGACTTTGAAAAATTTTCAACTGGAATTTTAGCAATTTTTTGACGTGAAATTGTAAACATGTGGCCACGGATTTTGAAAATTCTAGAGAGAATTTTAAAAGCTTCAACAGAATTTCAACAATTTTGAGAGGGATTTGAAAAGTTTCAATGGGAATGGGAAGAATTGGGACAAAAATTGGAAAATTTTTCAGGGACTTTGAAAAAATTTCAACTGGAATTTTAGCCATTTTTTTACGTGAAATTGTAAACATGTGGCCATGGATTTTGAAAATTCTAGAGAGAATTTTAAAAGCTTCAACAGAATTTCAACAATTTTGAGAGGGATTTGAAAAGTTTCAATGGGAATGGGAAGAATTGGGACAAAAATTGGAAAATTTTTAAGGGACTTTGAAAAAATTTCAACTGGAATTTTAGCCATTTTTTGACGTGAAATTGTAAACATGTGGACATGGATTTTGAAAATTCTAGAGAGAATTTTAAAAGCTTCAACAGAATTTCAACAATTTTGAGAGGGATTTGAAAAGTTTCAATGGGAATGGGAAGAATTGGGGCAAAAATTGGAAAACTTTTAAGGGACTTTGAAAAAATTTCAACTGGAATTTTAGCCATTTTTTGACGTGAAATTGTAAACATGTGGACATGGATTTTGAAAATTCTAGAGAGAATTTTTAAAGCTTCAAGAGAATTTCAACAATTTTGAGAGGGATTTGAAAAGTTTCAATGGGAATGGGAAGAATTGGGACAAAAATTGGAAAACTTTTAAGGGACTTTGAAAAAATTTCAACTGGAATTTGAGCCACTTTTTTGACGTCAAATTGTAAACATGTGGACATGGATTTTGAAAATTCTAGAGAGAATTTTAAAAGCTTCAAGAGAATTTCAACAATTTTGAGAGGGATTTGAAAAGTTTCAATGGGAATGGGAAGAATTGGGACAAAAATTGGAAAATTTTTCAGGGACTTTGAAAAAATTTCAACTGGAATTTTAGCCATTTTTTGACGTGAAATTGTAAACATGTGGCCATGGATTTTGAAAATTCTAGAGAGAATTTTAAAAGCTTCAAGAGAATTTCAACAATTTTGAGAGGGATGTGAAAAGTTTCAATGGGAATGGGAAGAATTGGGACAAAAATTGGAAAATTTTTAAGGGACTTTGAAAAAATTTCAACTGGAATTTTAGCCATTTTTTGACGTGAAATTGTAAACATGTGGCCATGGATTTTGAAAATTCTAGAGAGAATTTTAAAAGCTTCAAGAGAATTTCAACAATTTTGAGAGGGATTTGAAAAGTTTCAATGGGAATGGGAAGAATTGGGACAAAAATTGGAAAATTTTTAAGGGACTTTGAAAAAATTTCAACTGGAATTTTAGCCATTTTTTGACGTGAAATTGTAAACATGTTGAAGTGGATTTTGAAAATTCTAGAGAGAATTTTAAAAGCTTCAACAGAATTTCAACAATTTTGAGAGGGATTTGAAAAGTTTCAATGGGAATGGGAAGAATTGGGACAAAAATTGGAAAATTTTTAAGGGACTTTGAAAAAATTTCAACTGGAATTTTAGCAATTTTTTATGTGAAATTGTAAACATGTGGACATGGATTTTGAAAATTCTAGAGAGAATTTTAAAAGCTTCAAGAGAATTTCAACAATTTTGAGAGGGATTTGAAAAGTTTCAATGGGAATGGGAAGAATTGGGACAAAAATTGGAAAACTTTTAAGGGACTTTGAAAAAATTTCAACTGGCATTTTAACCATTTTTTGACGTGAAATTGTAAACATGTGGACATGGATTTTGAAAATTCTAGAGAGAATTTTAAAAGCTTCAACAGAATTTCAACAATTTTGAGAGGGATTTGAAAAGTTTCAATGGGAATGGGAAGAATTGGGGCAAAAATTGGAAAATATTTAAGGGACTTTGAAAAAATTTCAACTGGCATTTTAACCATTTTTTGACGTGAAATTGTAAACATGTGGACATGGATTTTGAAAATTCTAGAGAGAATTTTAAAAGCTTCAACAGAATTTCAACAATTTTGAGAGGGATTTGAAAAGTTTCAATGGGAATGGGAAGAATTGGGGCAAAAATTGGAAAACTTTTAAGGGACTTTGAAAAAATTTCAACTGGAATTTTAGCCATTTTTTGACGTGAAATTGTAAACATGTGGACATGGATTTTGAAAATTCTAGAGAGAATTTTTAAAGCTTCAAGAGAATTTCAACAATTTTGAGAGGGATTTGAAAAGTTTCAATGGGAATGGGAAGAATTGGGACAAAAATTGGAAAACTTTTAAGGGACTTTGAAAAAATTTCAACTGGAATTTGAGCCACTTTTTTGACGTGAAATTGTAAACATGTGGACATGGATTTTGAAAATTCTAGAGAGAATTTTAAAAGCTTCAAGAGAATTTCAACAATTTTGAGAGGGATTTGAAAAGTTTCAATGGGAATGGGAAGAATTGGGACAAAAATTGGAAAATTTTTCAGGGACTTTGAAAAAATTTCAACTGGAATTTGAGCCACTTTTTTGACGTGAAATTGTAAACATGTGGACATGGATTTTGAAAATTCTAGAGAGAATTTTAAAAGCTTCAAGAGAATTTCAACAATTTTGAGAGGGATTTGAAAAGTTTCAATGGGAATGGGAAGAATTGGGACAAAAATTGGAAAATTTTTCAGGGACTTTGAAAAAATTTCAACTGGAATTTTAGCCATTTTTTGACGTGAAATTGTAAACATGTGGCCATGGATTTTGAAAATTCTAGAGAGAATTTTAAAAGCTTCAAGAGAATTTCAACAATTTTGAGAGGGATGTGAAAAGTTTCAATGGGAATGGGAAGAATTGGGACAAAAATTGGAAAATTTTTAAGGGACTTTGAAAAAATTTCAACTGGAATTTTAGCCATTTTTTGACGTGAAATTGTAAACATGTGGCCATGGATTTTGAAAATTCTAGAGAGAATTTTAAAAGCTTCAAGAGAATTTCAACAATTTTGAGAGGGATTTGAAAAGTTTCAATGGGAATGGGAAGAATTGGGACAAAAATTGGAAAATTTTTAAGGGACTTTGAAAAAATTTCAACTGGAATTTTAGCCATTTTTTGACGTGAAATTGTAAACATGTTGAAGTGGATTTTGAAAATTCTAGAGAGAATTTTAAAAGCTTCAACAGAATTTCAACAATTTTGAGAGGGATTTGAAAAGTTTCAATGGGAATGGGAAGAATTGGGACAAAAATTGGAAAATTTTTAAGGGACTTTGAAAAAATTTCAACTGGAATTTTAGCAATTTTTTATGTGAAATTGTAAACATGTGGACATGGATTTTGAAAATTCTAGAGAGAATTTTAAAAGCTTCAAGAGAATTTCAACAATTTTGAGAGGGATTTGAAAAGTTTCAATGGGAATGGGAAGAATTGGGACAAAAATTGGAAAACTTTTAAGGGACCTTGAAAAAATTTCAACTGGCATTTTAACCATTTTTTGACGTGAAATTGTAAACATGTGGACATGGATTTTGAAAATTCTAGAGAGAATTTTAAAAGCTTCAACAGAATTTCAACAATTTTGAGAGGGATTTGAAAAGTTTCAATGGGAATGGGAAGAATTGGGGCAAAAATTGGAAAACTTTTAAGGGACTTTGAAAAAATTTCAACTGGCATTTTAACCATTTTTTGACGTGAAATTGTAAACATGTGGACATGGATTTTGAAAATTCTAGAGAGAATTTTTAAAGCTTCAAGAGAATTTCAACAATTTTGAGAGGGATTTGAAAAGTTTCAATGGGAATGGGAAGAATTGGGACAAAAATTGGAAAATTTTTAAGGGACTTTGAAAAAATTTCAACTGGAATTTTAGCAATTTTTTGACGTGAAATTGTAAACATGTGGCCACGGATTTTGAAAATTCTAGAGAGCATTTTAAAAGCTTCAACAGAATTTCAACAATTTTGAGAGGGATTTGAAAAGTTTCAATGGGAATGGGAAGAATTGGGACAAAAATTGGAAAACTTTTAAGGGACTTTGAAAAAATTTCAACTGGAATTTGAGCCACTTTTTTGACGTGAAATTGTAAACATGTGGACATGGATTTTGAAAATTCTAGAGAGAATTTTAAAAGCTTCAAGAGAATTTCAACAATTTTGAGAGGGATTTGAAAAGTTTCAATGGGAATGGGAAGAATTGGGACAAAAATTGGAAAATTTTTCAGGGACTTTGAAAAAATTTCAACTGGAATTTGAGCCACTTTTTTGACGTGAAATTGTAAACATGTGGACATGGATTTTGAAAATTCTAGAGAGAATTTTAAAAGCTTCAAGAGAATTTCAACAATTTTGAGAGGGATTTGAAAAGTTTCAATGGGAATGGGAAGAATTGGGACAAAAATTGGAAAATTTTTCAGGGACTTTGAAAAAATTTCAACTGGAATTTTAGCCATTTTTTGACGTGAAATTGTAAACATGTGGCCATGGATTTTGAAAATTCTAGAGAGAATTTTAAAAGCTTCAAGAGAATTTCAACAATTTTGAGAGGGATTTGAAAAGTTTCAATGGGAATGGGAAGAATTGGGACAAAAATTGGAAAATTTTTAAGGGACTTTGAAAAAATTTCAACTGGAATTTTAGCCATTTTTTGACGTGAAATTGTAAACATGTGGCCATGGATTTTGAAAATTCTAGAGAGAATTTTAAAAGCTTCAAGAGAATTTCAACAATTTTGAGAGGGATTTGAAAAGTTTCAATGGGAATGGGAAGAATTGGGACAAAAATTGGAAAATTTTTAAGGGACTTTGAAAAAATTTCAACTGGAATTTTAGCCATTTTTTGACGTGAAATTGTAAACATGTTGAAGTGGATTTTGAAAATTCTAGAGAGAATTTTAAAAGCTTCAACAGAATTTCAACAATTTTGAGAGGGATTTGAAAAGTTTCAATGGGAATGGGAAGAATTGGGACAAAAATTGGAAAATTTTTAAGGGACTTTGAAAAAATTTCAACTGGAATTTTAGCAATTTTTTATGTGAAATTGTAAACATGTGGACATGGATTTTGAAAATTCTAGAGAGAATTTTAAAAGCTTCAAGAGAATTTCAACAATTTTGAGAGGGATTTGAAAAGTTTCAATGGGAATGGGAAGAATTGGGACAAAAATTGGAAAACTTTTAAGGGACTTTGAAAAAATTTCAACTGGCATTTTAACCATTTTTTGACGTGAAATTGTAAACATGTGGACATGGATTTTGAAAATTCTAGAGAGAATTTTAAAAGCTTCAACAGAATTTCAACAATTTTGAGAGGGATTTGAAAAGTTTCAATGGGAATGGGAAGAATTGGGGCAAAAATTGGAAAACTTTTAAGGGACTTTGAAAAAATTTCAACTGGAATTTTAGCCATTTTTTGACGTGAAATTGTAAACATGTGGACATGGATTTTGAAAATTCTAGAGAGAATTTTTAAAGCTTCAAGAGAATTTCAACAATTTTGAGAGGGATTTGAAAAGTTTCAATGGGAATGGGAAGAATTGGGACAAAAATTGGAAAATTTTTAAGGGACTTTGAAAAAATTTCAACTGGAATTTTAGCCACTTTTTGACGTCAAATTGTAAACATGTGGACATGGATTTTGAAAATTCTAGAGAGAATTTTTAAAGCTTCAAGAGAATTTCAACAATTTTGAGAGGGATTTGAAAAGTTTCAATGGGAATGGGAAGAATTGGGACAAAAATTGGAAAATTTTTAAGGGACTTTGAAAAAATTTCAACTGGAATTTTAGCAATTTTTTGACGTGAAATTGTAAACATGTGGCCACGGATTTTGAAAATTCTAGAGAGCATTTTAAAAGCTTCAACAGAATTTCAACAATTTTGAGAGGGATTTGAAAAGTTTCAATGGGAATGGGAAGAATTGGGACAAAAATTGGAAAACTTTTAAGGGACTTTGAAAAAATTTCAACTGGAATTTGAGCCACTTTTTTGACGTGAAATTGTAAACATGTGGACATGGATTTTGAAAATTCTAGAGAGAATTTTAAAAGCTTCAAGAGAATTTCAACAATTTTGAGAGGGATTTGAAAAGTTTCAATGGGAATGGGAAGAATTGGGACAAAAATTGGAAAATTTTTCAGGGACTTTGAAAAAATTTCAACTGGAATTTTAGCCATTTTTTGACGTGAAATTGTAAACATGTGGCCATGGATTTTGAAAATTCTAGAGAGAATTTTAAAAGCTTCAAGAGAATTTCAACAATTTTGAGAGGGATTTGAAAAGTTTCAATGGGAATGGGAAGAATTGGGACAAAAATTGGAAAATTTTTAAGGGACTTTGAAAAAATTTCAACTGGAATTTTAGCCATTTTTTGACGTGAAATTGTAAACATGTGGCCATGGATTTTGAAAATTCTAGAGAGAATTTTAAAAGCTTCAAGAGAATTTCAACAATTTTGAGAGGGATTTGAAAAGTTTCAATGGGAATGGGAAGAATTGGGACAAAAATTGGAAAATTTTTAAGGGACTTTGAAAAAATTTCAACTGGAATTTTAGCCATTTTTTGACGTGAAATTGTAAACATGTTGAAGTGGATTTTGAAAATTCTAGAGAGAATTTTAAAAGCTTCAACAGAATTTCAACAATTTTGAGAGGGATTTGAAAAGTTTCAATGGGAATGGGAAGAATTGGGACAAAAATTGGAAAATTTTTAAGGGACTTTGAAAAAATTTCAACTGGAATTTTAGCAATTTTTTATGTGAAATTGTAAACATGTGGACATGGATTTTGAAAATTCTAGAGAGAATTTTAAAAGCTTCAAGAGAATTTCAACAATTTTGAGAGGGATTTGAAAAGTTTCAATGGGAATGGGAAGAATTGGGACAAAAATTGGAAAACTTTTAAGGGACTTTGAAAAAATTTCAACTGGCATTTTAACCATTTTTTGACGTGAAATTGTAAACATGTGGACATGGATTTTGAAAATTCTAGAGAGAATTTTAAAAGCTTCAAGAGAATTTCAACAATTTGGAGAGGGATTTGAAAAGTTTCAATGGGAATGGGAAGAATTGGGACAAAAATTGGAAAATTTTTCAGGGACTTTGAAAAAATTTCAACTGGAATTTTAGCCATTTTTTGACGTGAAATTGTAAACATGTGGCCACGGATTTTGAAAATTCTAGAGAGAATTTTAAAAGCTTCAAGAGAATTTCAACAATTTTGAGAGGGATTTGAAAAGTTTCAATGGGAATGGGAAGAATTGGGACAAAAATTGGAAAATTTTTAAGGGACTTTGAAAAAATTTCAACTGGAATTTTAGCCATTTTTTGACGTGAAATTGTAAACATGTGGCCATGGATTTTGAAAATTCTAGAGAGAATTTTAAAAGCTTCAAGAGAATTTCAACAATTTTGAGAGGGATTTGAAAAGTTTCAATGGGAATGGGAAGAATTGGGACAAAAATTGGAAAATTTTTAAGGGACTTTGAAAAAATTTCAACTGGAATTTTAGCCATTTTTTGACGTGAAATTGTAAACATGTGGACATGGATTTTGAAAATTCTAGAGAGAATTTTAAAAGCTTCAACAGAATTTCAACAATTTTGAGAGGGATTTGAAAAGTTTCAATGGGAATGGGAAGAATTGGGACAAAAATTGGAAAATTTTTCAGGGACTTTGAAAAAATTTCAACTGGAATTTTAGCCATTTTTTGACGTGAAATTGTAAACATGTGGACATGGATTTTGAAAATTCTAGAGAGAATTTTAAAAGCTTCAAGAGAATTTCAACAATTTTGAGAGGGATTTGAAAAGTTTCAATGGGAATGGGAAGAATTGGGACAAAAATTGGAAAATTTTTCAGGGACTTTGAAAAAATTTCAACTGGAATTTTAGCCATTTTTTGACGTGAAATTGTAAACATGTGGCCATGGATTTCGAAAATTCTAGAGAGAATTTTAAAAGCTTCAAGAGAATTTCAACAATTTTGAGAGGGATTTGAAAAGTTTCAATGGGAATGGGAAGAATTGGGACAAAAATTGGAAAACTTTTAAGGGACTTTGAAAAAATTTCAACTGGCATTTTAACCATTTTTTGACGTGAAATTGTAAACATGTGGACATGGATTTTGAAAATTCTAGAGAGAATTTTAAAAGCTTCAAGAGAATTTCAACAATTTTGAGAGGGATTTGAAAAGTTTCAATGGGAATGGGAAGAATTGGGACAAAAATTGGAAAATTTTTCAGGGACTTTGAAAAAATTTCAACTGGAATTTTAGCCATTTTTTGATGTGAAATTGTAAACATGTGGACATGGATTTTGAAAATTCTAGAGAGAATTTTAAAAGCTTCAAGAGAATTTCAACAATTTTGAGAGGGATTTGAAAAGTTTCAATGGGAATGGGAAGAATTGGGACAAAAATTGGAAAACTTTTAAGGGACTTTGAAAAAATTTCAACTGGCATTTTAACCATTTTTTGACGTGAAATTGTAAACATGTGGACATGGATTTTGAAAATTCTAGAGAGAATTTTAAAAGCTTCAAGAGAATTTCAACAATTTGGAGAGGGATTTGAAAAGTTTCAATGGGAATGGGAAGAATTGGGACAAAAATTGGAAAATTTTTCAGGGACTTTGAAAAAATTTCAACTGGAATTTTAGCCATTTTTTGACGTGAAATTGTAAACATGTGGCCACGGATTTTGAAAATTCTAGAGAGAATTTTAAAAGCTTCAAGAGAATTTCAACAATTTTGAGAGGGATTTGAAAAGTTTCAATGGGAATGGGAAGAATTGGGACAAAAATTGGAAAATTTTTAAGGGACTTTGAAAAAATTTCAACTGGAATTTTAGCCATTTTTTGACGTGAAATTGTAAACATGTGGCCATGGATTTTGAAAATTCTAGAGAGAATTTTAAAAGCTTCAAGAGAATTTCAACAATTTTGAGAGGGATTTGAAAAGTTTCAATGGGAATGGGAAGAATTGGGACAAAAATTGGAAAATTTTTAAGGGACTTTGAAAAAATTTCAACTGGAATTTTAGCCATTTTTTGACGTGAAATTGTAAACATGTGGACATGGATTTTGAAAATTCTAGAGAGAATTTTAAAAGCTTCAACAGAATTTCAACAATTTTGAGAGGGATTTGAAAAGTTTCAATGGGAATGGGAAGAATTGGGACAAAAATTGGAAAATTTTTAAGGGACTTTGAAAAAATTTCAACTGGAATTTTAGCCATTTTTTGACGTGAAATTGTAAACATGTGGACATGGATTTTGAAAATTCTAGAGAGAATTTTTAAAGCTTCAAGAGAATTTCAACAATTTTGAGAGGGATTTGAAAAGTTTCAATGGGAATGGGAAGAATTGGGACAAAAATTGGAAAATTTTTCAGGGACTTTGAAAAAATTTCAACTGGAATTTTAGCCATTTTTTGACGTGAAATTGTAAACATGTGGCCATGGATTTCGAAAATTCTAGAGAGAATTTTAAAAGCTTCAAGAGAATTTCAACAATTTTGAGAGGGATTTGAAAAGTTTCAATGGGAATGGGAAGAATTGGGACAAAAATTGGAAAACTTTTAAGGGACTTTGAAAAAATTTCAACTGGAATTTTAGCCATTTTTTTACGTGAAATTGTAAACATGTGGCCATGGATTTCGAAAATTCTAGAGAGAATTTTAAAAGCTTCAAGAGAATTTCAACAATTTTGAGAGGGATTTGAAAAGTTTCAATGGGAATGGGAGGAATTGGGACAAAAAATGGAAAATTTTTAAGGGACTTTGAAAAATTTTCAACTGGAATTTTAGCAATTTTTTGACGTGAAATTGTAAACATGTGGCCACGGATTTTGAAAATTCTAGAGAGAATTTTAAAAGCTTCAACAGAATTTCAACAATTTTGAGAGGGATTTGAAAAGTTTCAATGGGAATGGGAAGAATTGGGACAAAAATTGGAAAATTTTTCAGGGACTTTGAAAAAATTTCAACTGGAATTTTAGCCATTTTTTGACGTGAAATTGTAAACATGTGGCCATGGATTTTGAAAATTCTAGAGAGAATTTTAAAAGCTTCAACAGAATTTCAACAATTTTGAGAGGGATTTGAAAAGTTTCAATGGGAATGGGAAGAATTGGGACAAAAATTGGAAAATTTTTAAGGGACTTTGAAAAAATTTCAACTGGAATTTTAGCCATTTTTTGACGTGAAATTGTAAACATGTGGACATGGATTTTGAAAATTCTAGAGAGAATTTTAAAAGCTTCAACAGAATTTCAACAATTTTGAGAGGGATTTGAAAAGTTTCAATGGGAATGGGAAGAATTGGGGCAAAAATTGGAAAACTTTTAAGGGACTTTGAAAAAATTTCAACTGGAATTTTAGCCATTTTTTGACGTGAAATTGTAAACATGTGGACATGGATTTTGAAAATTCTAGAGAGAATTTTAAAAGCTTCAAGAGAATTTCAACAATTTTGAGAGGGATTTGAAAAGTTTCAATGGGAATGGGAAGAATTGGGACAAAAATTGGAAAATTTTTAAGGGACTTTGAAAAAATTTCAACTGGAATTTTAGCCACTTTTTGACGTCAAATTGTAAACATGTGGACATGGATTTTGAAAATTCTAGAGAGAATTTTTAAAGCTTCAAGAGAATTTCAACAATTTTGAGAGGGATTTGAAAAGTTTCAATGGGAATGGGAAGAATTGGGACAAAAATTGGAAAATTTTTAAGGGACTTTGAAAAAATTTCAACTGGAATTTTAGCAATTTTTTGACGTGAAATTGTAAACATGTGGCCACGGATTTTGAAAATTCTAGAGAGCATTTTAAAAGCTTCAACAGAATTTCAACAATTTTGAGAGGGATTTGAAAAGTTTCAATGGGAATGGGAAGAATTGGGACAAAAATTGGAAAACTTTTAAGGGACTTTGAAAAAATTTCAACTGGAATTTGAGCCACTTTTTTGACGTGAAATTGTAAACATGTGGACATGGATTTTGAAAATTCTAGAGAGAATTTTAAAAGCTTCAAGAGAATTTCAACAATTTTGAGAGGGATTTGAAAAGTTTCAATGGGAATGGGAAGAATTGGGACAAAAATTGGAAAATTTTTCAGGGACTTTGAAAAAATTTCAACTGGAATTTTAGCCATTTTTTGACGTGAAATTGTAAACATGTGGCCATGGATTTTGAAAATTCTAGAGAGAATTTTAAAAGCTTCAAGAGAATTTCAACAATTTTGAGAGGGATTTGAAAAGTTTCAATGGGAATGGGAAGAATTGGGACAAAAATTGGAAAATTTTTAAGGGACTTTGAAAAAATTTCAACTGGAATTTTAGCCATTTTTTGACGTGAAATTGTAAACATGTGGCCATGGATTTTGAAAATTCTAGAGAGAATTTTAAAAGCTTCAACAGAATTTCAACAATTTTGAGAGGGATTTGAAAAGTTTCAATGGGAATGGGAAGAATTGGGGCAAAAATTGGAAAACTTTTAAGGGACTTTGAAAAAATTTCAACTGGCATTTTAACCATTTTTTGACGTGAAATTGTAAACATGTGGACATGGATTTTGAAAATTCTAGAGAGAATTTTAAAAGCTTCAACAGAATTTCAACAATTTTGAGAGGGATTTGAAAAGTTTCAATGGGAATGGGAAGAATTGGGGCAAAAATTGGAAAACTTTTAAGGGACTTTGAAAAAATTTCAACTGGAATTTTAGCCATTTTTTGACGTGAAATTGTAAACATGTGGCCATGGATTTTGAAAATTCTAGAGAGAATTTTTAAAACTTCAAGAGAATTTCAACAATTTTGAGAGGGATTTGAAAAGTTTCAATGGGAATGGGAAGAATTGGGACAAAAATTGGAAAATTTTTAAGGGACTTTGAAAAAATTTCAACTGGAATTTTAGCCACTTTTTGACGTCAAATTGTAAACATGTGGACATGGATTTTGAAAATTCTAGAGAGAATTTTTAAAGCTTCAAGAGAATTTCAACAATTTTGAGAGGGATTTGAAAAGTTTCAATGGGAATGGGAAGAATTGGGACAAAAATTGGAAAATTTTTAAGGGACTTTGAAAAAATTTCAACTGGAATTTTAGCAATTTTTTGACGTGAAATTGTAAACATGTGGCCACGGATTTTGAAAATTCTAGAGAGCATTTTAAAAGCTTCAACAGAATTTCAACAATTTTGAGAGGGATTTGAAAAGTTTCAATGGGAATGGGAAGAATTGGGACAAAAATTGGAAAACTTTTAAGGGACTTTGAAAAAATTTCAACTGGAATTTTAGCCATTTTTTGACGTGAAATTGTAAACATGTGGCCATGGATTTTGAAAATTCTAGAGAGAATTTTAAAAGCTTCAAGAGAATTTCAACAATTTTGAGAGGGATTTGAAAAGTTTCAATGGGAATGGGAAGAATTGGGACAAAAATTGGAAAATTTTTAAGGGACTTTGAAAAAATTTCAACTGGAATTTTAGCCATTTTTTGACGTGAAATTGTAAACATGTGGCCATGGATTTTGAAAATTCTAGAGAGAATTTTAAAAGCTTCAACAGAATTTCAACAATTTTGAGAGGGATTTGAAAAGTTTCAATGGGAATGGGAAGAATTGGGGCAAAAATTGGAAAACTTTTAAGGGACTTTGAAAAAATTTCAACTGGAATTTTAGCCATTTTTTTACGTGAAATTGTAAACATGTGGACATGGATTTTGAAAATTCTAGAGAGAATTTTAAAAGCTTCAAGAGAATTTCAACAATTTTGAGAGGGATTTGAAAAGTTTCAATGGGAATGGGAAGAATTGGGACAAAAATTGGAAAATTTTTCAGGGACTTTGAAAAAATTTCAACTGGAATTTTAGCCATTTTTTGATGTGAAATTGTAAACATGTGGACATGGATTTTGAAAATTCTAGAGAGAATTTTAAAAGCTTCAAGAGAATTTCAACAATTTTGAGAGGGATTTGAAAAGTTTCAATGGGAATGGGAAGAATTGGGACAAAAATTGGAAAATTTTTAAGGGACTTTGAAAAAATTTCAACTGGAATTTTAGCCATTTTTTTACGTGAAATTGTAAACATGTGGACATGGATTTTGAAAATTCTAGAGAGAATTTTAAAAGCTTCAAGAGAATTTCAACAATTTTGAGAGGGATTTGAAAAGTTTCAATGGGAATGGGAAGAATTGGGACAAAAATTGGAAAATTTTTAAGGGACTTTGAAAAAATTTCAGCTGGAATTTTAGCCATTTTTTGACGTGAAATTGTAAACATGTGGCCATGGATTTTGAAAATTCTAGAGAGAATTTTAAAAGCTTCAAGAGAATTTCAACAATTTTGAGAGGGATTTGAAAAGTTTCAATGGGAATGGGAAGAATTGGGACAAAAATTGGAAAATTTTTAAGGGACTTTGAAAAAATTTCAACTGGAATTTTAGCCATTTTTTGACGTGAAATTGTAAACATGTGGCCATGGATTTTGAAAATTCTAGAGAGAATTTTAAAAGCTTCAACAGAATTTCAACAATTTTGAGAGGGATTTGAAAAGTTTCAATGGGAATGGGAAGAATTGGGACAAAAATTGGAAAATTTTTAAGGGACTTTGAAAAAATTTCAACTGGAATTTTAGCCATTTTTTGACGTGAAATTGTAAACATGTGGACATGGATTTTGAAAATTCTAGAGAGAATTTTAAAAGCTTCAAGAGAATTTCAACAATTTTGAGAGGGATTTGAAAAGTTTCAATGGGAATGGGAAGAATTGGGACAAAAATTGGAAAACTTTTAAGGGACTTTGAAAAAATTTCAACTGGAATTTTAGCCATTTTTTGACGTGAAATTGTAAACATGTGGACATGGATTTTGAAAATTCTAGAGAGAATTTTTAAAGCTTCAAGAGAATTTCAACAATTTTGAGAGGGATTTGAAAAGTTTCAATGGGAATGGGAAGAATTGGGACAAAAATTGGAAAATTTTTAAGGGACTTTGAAAAAATTTCAACTGGAATTTTAGCCATTTTTTGACGTGAAATTGTAAACATGTGGCCATGGATTTTGAAAATTCTAGAGAGAATTTTAAAAGATTCAACAGAATTTCAACAATTTTGAGAGGGATTTGAGAAGCTTCAATGGGAATGGGAAGAATTGGGACAAAAATTGGAAAATTTTTAAGGGACTTTGAAAAAATTTCAACTGGAATTTTAGCCATTTTTTGACGTGAAATTGTAAACATGTGGCCACGGATTTTGAAAATTCTAGAGAGAATTTTAAAAGCTTCAACAGAATTTCAACAATTTGGAGAGGGATTTGAAAAGTTTCAATGGGAATGGGAAGAATTGGGACAAAAATTGGAAAATTTTTAAGGGACTTTGAAAAAATTTCAACTGGAATTTTAGCCATTTTTTGACGTGAAATTGTAAACATGTGGCCATGGATTTTGAAAATTCTAGAGAGAATTTTAAAAGCTTCAAGAGAATTTCAACAATTTTGAGAGGGATTTGAAAAGTTTCAATGGGAATGGGAAGAATTGGGACAAAAATTGGAAAATTTTTAAGGGACTTTGAAAAAATTTCAACTGGAATTTTAGCCATTTTTTGACGTGAAATTGTAAACATGTGGCCATGGATTTTGAAAATTCTAGAGAGAATTTTAAAAGCTTCAACAGAATTTCAACAATTTTGAGAGGGATTTGAAAAGTTTCAATGGGAATGGGAAGAATTGGGACAAAAATTGGAAAATTTTTAAGGGACTTTGAAAAAATTTCAACTGGAATTTTAGCCATTTTTTTACGTGAAATTGTAAACATGTGGACATGGATTTTGAAAATTCTAGAGAGAATTTTAAAAGCTTCAAGAGAATTTCAACAATTTTGAGAGGGATTTGAAAAGTTTCAATGGGAATGGGAAGAATTGGGGCAAAAATTGGAAAACTTTTAAGGGACTTTGAAAAAATTTCAACTGGCATTTTAACCATTTTTTGACGTGAAATTGTAAACATGTGGACATGGATTTTGAAAATTCTAGAGAGAATTTTAAAAGCTTCAAGAGAATTTCAACAATTTTGAGAGGGATTTGAAAAGTTTCAATGGGAATGGGAAGAATTGGGACAAAAATTGGAAAATTTTTCAGGGACTTTGAAAAAATTTCAACTGGAATTTTAGCCATTTTTTGATGTGAAATTGTAAACATGTGGCCATGGATTTTGAAAATTCTAGAGAGAATTTTAAAAGCTTCAACAGAATTTCAACAATTTTGAGAGGGATTTGAAAAGTTTCAATGGGAATGGGAAGAATTGGGACAAAAATTGGAAAACTTTTAAGGGACTTTGAAAAAATTTCAACTGGAATTTTAGCCATTTTTTGACGTGAAATTGTAAACATGTGGCCATGGATTTTGAAAATTCTAGAGAGAATTTTAAAAGCTTCAAGAGAATTTCAACAATTTTGAGAGGGATTTGAAAAGTTTCAATGGGAATGGGAAGAATTGGGACAAAAATTGGAAAATTTTTAAGGGACTTTGGAAAAATTTCAACTGGAATTTTAGCCATTTTTTGACGTGAAATTGTAAACATGTGGCCATGGATTTTGAAAATTCTAGAGAGAATTTTAAAAGCTTCAACAGAATTTCAACAATTTTGAGAGGGATTTGAAAAGTTTCAATGGGAATGGGAAGAATTGGGACAAAAATTGGAAAATTTTTAAGGGACTTTGAAAAAATTTCAACTGGCATTTTAACCATTTTTTGACGTGAAATTGTAAACATGTGGACATGGATTTTGAAAATTCTAGAGAGAATTTTAAAAGCTTCAACAGAATTTCAACAATTTTGAGAGGGATTTGAAAAGTTTCAATGGGAATGGGAAGAATTGGGACAAAAATTGGAAAACTTTTAAGGGACTTTGAAAAAATTTCAACTGGAATTTTAGCCATTTTTTGACGTGAAATTGTAAACATGTGGCCATGGATTTTGAAAATTCTAGAGAGAATTTTAAAAGGTTCAAGAGAATTTCAACAATTTTGAGAGGGATTTGAAAAGTTTCAATGGCAATGGGAAGAATTGGGACAAAAATTGGAAAATTTTTAAGGGACTTTGAAAAAATTTCAACTGGAATTTTAGCCATTTTTTGACGTGAAATTGTAAACATGTGGCCATGGATTTTGAAAATTCTAGAGAGAATTTTAAAAGCTTCAAGAGAATTTCAACAATTTTGAGAGGGATTTGAAAAGTTTCAATGGGAATGGGAAGAATTGGGACAAAAATTGGAAAATTTTTAAGGGACTTTGAAAAAATTTCAACTGGAATTTTAGCAATTTTTTGACGTGAAATTGTAAACATGTGGCCACGGATTTTGAAAATTCTAGAGAGCATTTTAAAAGCTTCAACAGAATTTCAACAGTTTTGAGAGGGATTTGAAAAGTTTCAATGGGAATGGGAAGAATTGGGACAAAAATTGGAAAATTTTTAAGGGACTTTGAAAAAATTTCAACTGGAATTTTAGCCATTTTTTGACGTGAAATTGTAAACATGTGGACATGGATTTTGAAAATTCTAGAGAGAATTTTAAAAGGTTCAAGAGAATTTCAACAATTTTGAGAGGGATTTGAAAAGTTTCAATGGGAATGGGAAGAATTGGGACAAAAATTGGAAAATTTTTCAGGGACTTTGAAAAAATTTCAACTGGAATTTTAGCCATTTTTTGACGTGAAATTGTAAACATGTGGCCATGGATTTTGAAAATTCTAGAGAGAATTTTAAAAGCTTCAAGAGAATTTCAACAATTTTGAGAGGGATTTGAAAAGTTTCAATGGGAATGGGAAGAATTGGGACAAAAATTGGAAAATTTTTAAGGGACTTTGAAAAAATTTCAACTGGAATTTTAGCCATTTTTTGACGTGAAATTGTAAACATGTGGCCATGGATTTTGAAAATTCTAGAGAGAATTTTAAAAGCTTCAAGAGAATTTCAACAATTTTGAGAGGGATTTGAAAAGTTTCAATGGGAATGGGAAGAATTGGGGCAAAAATTGGAAAACTTTTAAGGGACTTTGAAAAAATTTCAACTGGCATTTTAACCATTTTTTGACGTGAAATTTTAAACATGTGGCCATGGATTTTGAAAATTCTAGAGAGAATTTTAAAAGCTTCAAGAGAATTTCAACAATTTTGAGAGGGATTTGAAAAGTTTCAATGGGAATGGGAAGAATTGGGACAAAAATTGGAAAATTTTTAAGGGACTTTGAAAAAATTTCAACTGGAATTTTAGCCATTTTTTGATGTGAAATTGTAAACATGTGCACATGGATTTCGAAAAATCTAGAGAATTTTTAAAAGCTTCAAGAGAATTTCAACAATTTTGAGAGGGATTTGAAAAGTTTCAATGGGAATGGGAAGAATTGGGACAAAAATTGGAAAATTTTTAAGGGACTTTGAAAAAATTTCAACTGGAATTTTAGCCATTTTTTGACGTGAAATTGTAAACATGTGGACATGGATTTTGAAAATTCTAGAGAGAATTTTAAAAGCTTCAACAGAATTTCAACAATTTTGAGAGGGATTTGAAAAGTTTCAATGGGAATGGGAAGAATTGGGACAAAAATTGGAAAATTTTTAAGGGACTTTGAAAAAATTTCAACTGGAATTTTAGCCATTTTTTGACGTGAAATTGTAAACATGTGGCCATGGATTTTGAAAATTCTAGAGAGAATTTTAAAAGCTTCAAGAGAATTTCAACAATTTTGAGAGGGATTTGAAAAGTTTCAATGGGAATGGGAAGAATTGGGACAAAAATTGGAAAATTTTTCAGGGACTTTGAAAAAATTTCAACTGGAATTTTAGCCATTTTTTGACGTGAAATTGTAAACATGTGGACATGGATTTTGAAAATTCTAGAGAGAATTTTAAAAGCTTCAAGAGAATTTCAACAATTTTGAGAGGGATTTGAAAAGTTTCAATGGGAATGGGAAGAATTGGGACAAAAATTGGAAAATTTTTAAGGGACTTTGAAAAAATTTCAACTGGAATTTTAGCCATTTTTTGACGTGAAATTGTAAACATGTGGACATGGATTTTGAAAATTCTAGAGAGAATTTTAAAAGCTTCAAGAGAATTTCAACAATTTTGAGAGGGATTTGAAAAGTTTCAATGGGAATGGGAAGAATTGGGACAAAAATTGGAAAATTTTTAAGGGACTTTGAAAAAATTTCAACTGGAATTTTAGCCATTTTTTGACGTGAAATTGTAAACATGTGGCCATGGATTTTGAAAATTCTAGAGAGAATTTTAAAAGCTTCAAGAGAATTTCAACAATTTTGAGAGGGATTTGAAAAGTTTCAATGGGAATGGGAAGAATTGGGACAAAAATTGGAAAATTTTTAAGGGACTTTGAAAAAATTTCAACTGGAATTTTAGCCATTTTTTGACGTGAAATTGTAAACATGTGGACATGGATTTTGAAAATTCTAGAGAGAATTTTAAAAGCTTCAACAGAATTTCAACAATTTTGAGAGGGATTTGAAAAGTTTCAATGGGAATGGGAAGAATTGGGACAAAAATTGGAAAATTTTTCAGGGACTTTGAAAAAATTTCAACTGGAATTTTAGCCATTTTTTGACGTGAAATTGTAAACATGTGGACATGGATTTTGAAAATTCTAGAGAGAATTTTAAAAGCTTCAAGAGAATTTCAACAATTTTGAGAGGGATTTGAAAAGTTTCAATGGGAATGGGAAGAATTGGGACAAAAATTGGAAAACTTTTAAGGGACTTTGAAAAAATTTCAACTGGAATTTTAGCCATTTTTTGACGTGAAATTGTAAACATGTGGCCATGGATTTTGAAAATTCTAGAGAGAATTTTAAAAGCTTCAACAGAATTTCAACAATTTTGAGAGGGATTTGAAAAGTTTCAATGGGAATGGGAAGAATTGGGACAAAAATTGGAAAATTTTTAAGGGACTTTGAAAAAATTTCAACTGGAATTTTAGCCATTTTTTGACGTGAAATTGTAAACATGTGGCCATGGATTTTGAAAATTCTAGAGAGAATTTTAAAAGCTTCAACAGAATTTCAACAATTTTGAGAGGGATTTGAAAAGTTTCAATGGGAATGGGAAGAATTGGGACAAAAATTGGAAAATTTTTAAGGGACTTTGAAAAAATTTCAACTGGAATTTTAGCCATTTTTTGACGTGAAATTGTAAACATGTGGCCATGGATTTTGAAAATTCTAGAGAGAATTTTAAAAGCTTCAAGAGAATTTCAACAATTTTGAGAGGGATTTGAAAAGTTTCAATGGGAATGGGAAGAATTGGGACAAAAATTGGAAAATTTTTAAGGGACTTTGAAAAAATTTCAACTGGAATTTTAGCCATTTTTTGATGTGAAATTGTAAACATGTGGCCATGGATTTTGAAAATTCTAGAGAGAATTTTAAAAGCTTCAAGAGAATTTCAACAATTTTGAGAGGGATTTGAAAAGTTTCAATGGGAATGGGAAGAATTGGGACAAAAATTGGAAAATTTTTAAGGGACTTTGAAAAAATTTCAACTGGAATTTTAGCAATTTTTTGACGTGAAATTGTAAACATGTGGCCATGGATTTTGAAAATTCTAGAGAGAATTTTAAAAGCTTCAACAGAATTTCAACAATTTTGAGAGGGATTTGAAAAGTTTCAATGGGAATGGGAAGAATTGGGACAAAAATTGGAAAATTTTTAAGGGACTTTGAAAAAATTTCAACTGGAATTTTAGCCATTTTTTGACGTGAAATTGTAAACATGTGGCCATGGATTTTGAAAATTCTAGAGAGAATTTTAAAAGCTTCAAGAGAATTTCAACAATTTTGAGAGGGATTTGAAAAGTTTCAATGGGAATGGGAAGAATTGGGACAAAAATTGGAAAATTTTTAAGGGACTATGAAAAAATTTCAACTGGAATTTTAGCCATTTTTTGACGTGAAATTGTAAACATGTTGAAGTGGATTTTGAAAATTCTAGAGAATTTTAAAAGCTTCAACAGAATTTCAACAATTTTGAGAGGGATTTGAAAAGTTTCAATGGGAATGGGAAGAATTGGGACAAAAATTGGAAAATTTTTAAGGGACTTTGAAAAAATTTCAACTGGAATTTTAGCCATTTTTTGATGTGAAATTGTAAACATGTGGCCATGGATTTTGAAAATTCTAGAGAGAATTTTAAAAGCTTCAAGAGAATTTCAACAATTTTGAGAGGGATTTGAAAAGTTTCAATGGGAATGGGAAGAATTGGGACAAAAATTGGAAAATTTTTAAGGGACTTTGAAAAAATTTCAACTGGAATTTTAGCAATTTTTTGACGTGAAATTGTAAACATGTGGCCATGGATTTTGAAAATTCTAGAGAGAATTTTTAAAGCTTCAACAGAATTTCTACAATTTTGAGAGGGATTTGAAAAGTTTCAATGGGAATGGGAAGAATTGGGACAAAAATTGGAAAATTTTTAAGGGACTTTGAAAAAATTTCAACTGGAATTTTAGCCATTTTTTGACGTGAAATTGTAAACATGTGGACATGGATTTTGAAAATTCTAGAGAGAATTTTAAAAGCTTCAAGAGAATTTCAACAATTTTGAGAGGGATTTGAAAAGTTTCAATGGGAATGGGAAGAATTGGGACAAAAATTGGAAAACTTTTAAGGGACTTTGAAAAAATTTCAACTGGAATTTTAGCCATTTTTTGACGTGAAATTGTAAACATGTGGACATGGATTTTGAAAATTCTAGAGAGAATTTTCAAAGCTTCAACAGAATTTCAACAATTTTGAGAGGGATTTGAAAAGTTTCAATGGGAATGGGAAGAATTGGGGCAAAAATTGGAAAACTTTTAAGGGACTTTGAAAAAATTTCAACTGGCATTTTAACCATTTTTTGACGTGAAATTGTAAACATGTGGACATGGATTTTGAAAATTCTAGAGAGAATTTTAAAAGCTTCAAGAGAATTTCAACAATTTTGAGAGGGATTTGAAAAGTTTCAATGGGAATGGGAAGAATTGGGACAAAAATTGGAAAATTTTTCAGGGACTTTGAAAAAATTTCAACTGGAATTTTAGCCATTTTTTGATGTGAAATTGTAAACATGTGGCCATGGATTTTGAAAATTCTAGAGAGAATTTTAAAAGCTTCAACAGAATTTCAACAATTTTGAGAGGGATTTGAAAAGTTTCAATGGGAATGGGAAGAATTGGGACAAAAATTGGAAAACTTTTAAGGGACTTTGAAAAAATTTCAACTGGAATTTTAGCCATTTTTTGACGTGAAATTGTAAACATGTGGCCATGGATTTTGAAAATTCTAGAGAGAATTTTAAAAGCTTCAAGAGAATTTCAACAATTTTGAGAGGGATTTGAAAAGTTTCAATGGGAATGGGAAGAATTGGGACAAAAATTGGAAAATTTTTAAGGGACTTTGAAAAAATTTCAACTGGAATTTTAGCCATTTTTTGACGTGAAATTGTAAACATGTGGCCACGGATTTTGAAAATTCTAGAGAGCATTTTAAAAGCTTCAACAGAATTTCAACAATTTTGAGAGGGATTTGAAAAGTTTCAATGGGAATGGGAAGAATTGGGACAAAAATTGGAAAATTTTTAAGGGACTTTGAAAAAATTTCAACTGGAATTTTAGCCATTTTTTGACGTGAAATTGTAAACATGTGGACATGGATTTTGAAAATTCTAGAGAGAATTTTAAAAGGTTCAAGAGAATTTCAACAATTTTGAGAGGGATTTGAAAAGTTTCAATGGGAATGGGAAGAATTGGGACAAAAATTGGAAAATTTTTCAGGGACTTTGAAAAAATTTCAACTGGAATTTTAGCCATTTTTTGACGTGAAATTGTAAACATGTGGCCATGGATTTTGAAAATTCTAGAGAGAATTTTAAAAGCTTCAAGAGAATTTCAACAATTTTGAGAGGGATTTGAAAAGTTTCAATGGGAATGGGAAGAATTGGGACAAAAATTGGAAAATTTTTAAGGGACTTTGAAAAAATTTCAACTGGAATTTTAGCCATTTTTTGACGTGAAATTGTAAACATGTGGCCATGGATTTTGAAAATTCTAGAGAGAATTTTAAAAGCTTCAAGAGAATTTCAACAATTTTGAGAGGGATTTGAAAAGTTTCAATGGGAATGGGAAGAATTGGGGCAAAAATTGGAAAACTTTTAAGGGACTTTGAAAAAATTTCAACTGGCATTTTAACCATTTTTTGACGTGAAATTTTAAACATGTGGCCATGGATTTTGAAAATTCTAGAGAGAATTTTAAAAGCTTCAAGAGAATTTCAACAATTTGGAGAGGGATTTGAAAAGTTTCAATGGGAATGGGAAGAATTGGGACAAAAATTGGAAAATTTTTAAGGGACTTTGAAAAAATTTCAACTGGAATTTTAGCCATTTTTTGATGTGAAATTGTAAACATGTGGACATGGATTTCGAAAAATCTAGAGAATTTTTAAAAGCTTCAAGAGAATTTCAACAATTTTGAGAGGGATTTGAAAAGTTTCAATGGGAATGGGAAGAATTGGGACAAAAATTGGAAAATTTTTAAGGGACTTTGAAAAAATTTCAACTGGAATTTTAGCCATTTTTTGACCTGAAATTGTAAACATGTGGACATGGATTTTGAAAATTCTAGAGAGAATTTTAAAAGCTTCAAGAGAATTTCAACAATTTTGAGAGGGATTTGAAAAGTTTCAATGGGAATGGGAAGAATTGGGACAAAAATTGGAAAATTTTTAAGGGACTTTGAAAAAATTTCAACTGGAATTTTAGCCATTTTTTGACGTGAAATTGTAAACATGTGGAAGTGGATTTTGAAAATTCTAGAGAATTTTAAAAGCTTCAACAGAATTTCAACAATTTTGAGAGGGATTTGAAAAGTTTCAATGGGAATGGGAAGAATTGGGACAAAAATTGGAAAATTTTTAAGGGACTTTGAAAAAATTTCAACTGGAATTTTAGCCATTTTTTGATGTGAAATTGTAAACATGTGGCCATGGATTTTGAAAATTCTAGAGAGAATTTTAAAAGCTTCAAGAGAATTTCAACAATTTTGAGAGGGATTTGAAAAGTTTCAATGGGAATGGGAAGAATTGGGACAAAAATTGGAAAATTTTTAAGGGACTTTGAAAAAATTTCAACTGGAATTTTAGCAATTTTTTGACGTGAAATTGTAAACATGTGGCCATGGATTTTGAAAATTCTAGAGAGAATTTTTAAAGCTTCAACAGAATTTCTACAATTTTGAGAGGGATTTGAAAAGTTTCAATGGGAATGGGAAGAATTGGGACAAAAATTGGAAAATTTTTAAGGGACTTTGAAAAAATTTCAACTGGAATTTTAGCCATTTTTTGACGTGAAATTGTAAACATGTGGACATGGATTTTGAAAATTCTAGAGAGAATTTTAAAAGCTTCAAGAGAATTTCAACAATTTTGAGAGGGATTTGAAAAGTTTCAATGGGAATGGGAAGAATTGGGACAAAAATTGGAAAACTTTTAAGGGACTTTGAAAAAATTTCAACTGGAATTTTAGCCATTTTTTGACGTGAAATTGTAAACATGTGGACATGGATTTTGAAAATTCTAGAGAGAATTTTCAAAGCTTCAACAGAATTTCAACAATTTTGAGAGGGATTTGAAAAGTTTCAATGGGAATGGGAAGAATTGGGGCAAAAATTGGAAAACTTTTAAGGGACTTTGAAAAAATTTCAACTGGCATTTTAACCATTTTTTGACGTGAAATTGTAAACATGTGGACATGGATTTTGAAAATTCTAGAGAGAATTTTAAAAGCTTCAAGAGAATTTCAACAATTTTGAGAGGGATTTGAAAAGTTTCAATGGGAATGGGAAGAATTGGGACAAAAATTGGAAAATTTTTCAGGGACTTTGAAAAAATTTCAACTGGAATTTTAGCCATTTTTTGATGTGAAATTGTAAACATGTGGCCATGGATTTTGAAAATTCTAGAGAGAATTTTAAAAGCTTCAACAGAATTTCAACAATTTTGAGAGGGATTTGAAAAGTTTCAATGGGAATGGGAAGAATTGGGACAAAAATTGGAAAACTTTTAAGGGACTTTGAAAAAATTTCAACTGGAATTTTAGCCATTTTTTGACGTGAAATTGTAAACATGTGGCCATGGATTTTGAAAATTCTAGAGAGAATTTTAAAAGCTTCAAGAGAATTTCAACAATTTTGAGAGGGATTTGAAAAGTTTCAATGGGAATGGGAAGAATTGGGACAAAAATTGGAAAATTTTTAAGGGACTTTGAAAAAATTTCAACTGGAATTTTAGCAATTTTTTGACGTGAAATTGTAAACATGTGGCCACGGATTTTGAAAATTCTAGAGAGCATTTTAAAAGCTTCAACAGAATTTCAACAATTTTGAGAGGGATTTGAAAAGTTTCAATGGGAATGGGAAGAATTGGGACAAAAATTGGAAAATTTTTAAGGGACTTTGAAAAAATTTCAACTGGAATTTTAGCCATTTTTTGACGTGAAATTGTAAACATGTGGACATGGATTTTGAAAATTCTAGAGAGAATTTTAAAAGCTTCAAGAGAATTTCAACAATTTTGAGAGGGATTTGAAAAGTTTCAATGGGAATGGGAAGAATTGGGACAAAAATTGGAAAATTTTTAAGGGACTTTGAAAAAATTTCAACTGGAATTTTAGCCATTTTTTGACGTGAAATTGTAAACATGTGGCCATGGATTTTGAAAATTCTAGAGAGAATTTTAAAAGCTTCAAGAGAATTTCAACAATTTTGAGAGGGATTTGAAAAGTTTCAATGGGAATGGGAAGAATTGGGGCAAAAATTGGAAAACTTTTAAGGGACTTTGAAAAAATTTCAACTGGCATTTTAACCATTTTTTGACGTGAAATTTTAAACATGTGGCCATGGATTTTGAAAATTCTAGAGAGAATTTTAAAAGCTTCAAGAGAATTTCAACAATTTGGAGAGGGATTTGAAAAGTTTCAATGGGAATGGGAAGAATTGGGACAAAAATTGGAAAATTTTTAAGGGACTTTGAAAAAATTTCAACTGGAATTTTAGCCATTTTTTGATGTGAAATTGTAAACATGTGGACATGGATTTCGAAAAATCTAGAGAATTTTTAAAAGCTTCAAGAGAATTTCAACAATTTTGAGAGGGATTTGAAAAGTTTCAATGGGAATGGGAAGAATTGGGACAAAAATTGGAAAATTTTTAAGGGACTTTGAAAAAATTTCAACTGGAATTTTAGCCATTTTTTGACCTGAAATTGTAAACATGTGGACATGGATTTTGAAAATTCTAGAGAGAATTTTAAAAGCTTCAAGAGAATTTCAACAATTTTGAGAGGGATTTGAAAAGTTTCAATGGGAATGGGAAGAATTGGGACAAAAATTGGAAAATTTTTAAGGGACTTTGAAAAAATTTCAACTGGAATTTTAGCCATTTTTTGACGTGAAATTGTAAACATGTGGCCATGGATTTTGAAAATTCTAGAGAGAATTTTAAAAGCTTCAAGAGAATTTCAACAATTTTGAGAGGGATTTGAAAAGTTTCAATGGGAATGGGAAGAATTGGGACAAAAATTGGAAAATTTTTCAGGGACTTTGAAAAAATTTCAACTGGAATTTTAGCCATTTTTTGACGTGAAATTGTAAACATGTGGACATGGATTTTGAAAATTCTAGAGAGAATTTTAAAAGCTTCAAGAGAATTTCAACAATTTTGAGAGGGATTTGAAAAGTTTCAATGGGAATGGGAAGAATTGGGACAAAAATTGGAAAATTTTGAAGGGACTTTGAAAAAATTTCAACTGGAATTTTAGCCATTTTTTGACGTGAAATTGTAAACATGTGGACATGGATTTTGAAAATTCTAGAGAGAATTTTAAAAGCTTCAAGAGAATTTCAACAATTTTGAGAGGGATTTGAAAAGTTTCAATGGGAATGGGAAGAATTGGGACAAAAATTGGAAAATTTTTAAGGGACTTTGAAAAAATTTCAACTGGAATTTTAGCCATTTTTTGACGTGAAATTGTAAACATGTGGCCATGGATTTTGAAAATTCTAGAGAGAATTTTAAAAGCTTCAAGAGAATTTCAACAATTTTGAGAGGGATTTGAAAAGTTTCAATGGGAATGGGAAGAATTGGGACAAAAATTGGAAAATTTTTAAGGGACTTTGAAAAAATTTCAACTGGAATTTTAGCCATTTTTTGACGTGAAATTGTAAACATGTGGACATGGATTTTGAAAATTCTAGAGAGAATTTTAAAAGCTTCAAGAGAATTTCAACAATTTTGAGAGGGATTTGAAAAGTTTCAATGGGAATGGGAAGAATTGGGACAAAAATTGGAAAATTTTTCAGGGACTTTGAAAAAATTTCAACTGGAATTTTAGCCATTTTTTGACGTGAAATTGTAAACATGTGGACATGGATTTTGAAAATTCTAGAGAGAATTTTAAAAGCTTCAAGAGAATTTCAACAATTTTGAGAGGGATTTGAAAAGTTTCAATGGGAATGGGAAGAATTGGGACAAAAATTGGAAAACTTTTAAGGGACTTTGAAAAAATTTCAACTGGAATTTTAGCCATTTTTTGACGTGAAATTGTAAACATGTGGCCATGGATTTTGAAAATTCTAGAGAGAATTTTAAAAGCTTCAACAGAATTTCAACAATTTTGAGAGGGATTTGAAAAGTTTCAATGGGAATGGGAAGAATTGGGACAAAAATTGGAAAATTTTTAAGGGACTTTGAAAAAATTTCAACTGGAATTTTAGCCATTTTTTGACGTGAAATTGTAAACATGTGGCCATGGATTTTGAAAATTCTAGAGAGAATTTTAAAAGCTTCAACAGAATTTCAACAATTTTGAGAGGGATTTGAAAAGTTTCAATGGGAATGGGAAGAATTGGGACAAAAATTGGAAAATTTTTCAGGGACTTTGAAAAAATTTCAACTGGAATTTTAGCCATTTTTTGACATGAAATTGTAAACATGTGGCCATGGATTTTGAAAATTCTAGAGAGAATTTTAAAAGCTTCAACAGAATTTCAACAATTTTGAGAGGGATTTGAAAAGTTTCAATGGGAATGGGAAGAATTGGGACAAAAATTGGAAAATTTTTAAGGGACTTTGAAAAAATTTCAACTGGAATTTTAGCCATTTTTTGATGTGAAATTGTAAACATGTGGCCATGGATTTTGAAAATTCTAGAGAGAATTTTAAAAGCTTCAAGAGAATTTCAACAATTTTGAGAGGGATTTGAAAAGTTTCAATGGGAATGGGAAGAATTGGGACAAAAATTGGAAAATTTTTAAGGGACTTTGAAAAAATTTCAACTGGAATTTTAGCAATTTTTTGACGTGAAATTGTAAACATGTGGCCATGGATTTTGAAAATTCTAGAGAGAATTTTAAAAGCTTCAACAGAATTTCAACAATTTTGAGAGGGATTTGAAAAGTTTCAATGGGAATGGGAAGAATTGGGACAAAAATTGGAAAATTTTTAAGGGACTTTGAAAAAATTTCAACTGGAATTTTAGCCATTTTTTGACGTGAAATTGTAAACATGTGGCCATGGATTTTGAAAATTCTAGAGAGAATTTTAAAAGCTTCAAGAGAATTTCAACAATTTTGAGAGGGATTTGAAAAGTTTCAATGGGAATGGGAAGAATTGGGACAAAAATTGGAAAATTTTTAAGGGAATTTGAAAAAATTTCAACTGGAATTTTAGCCATTTTTTGACGTGAAATTGTAAACATGTTGAAGTGGATTTTGAAAATTCTAGAGAATTTTAAAAGCTTCAACAGAATTTCAACAATTTTGAGAGGGATTTGAAAAGTTTCAATGGGAATGGGAAGAATTGGGACAAAAATTGGAAAATTTTTAAGGGACTTTGAAAAAATTTCAACTGGAATTTTAGCCATTTTTTGATGTGAAATTGTAAACATGTGGCCATGGATTTGAAAATTCTAGAGAGAATTTTAAAAGCTTCAAGAGAATTTCAACAATTTTGAGAGGGATTTGAAAAGTTTCAATGGGAATGGGAAGAATTGGGACAAAAATTGGAAAATTTTTCAGGGACTTTGAAAAAATTTCAACTGGAATTTTAGCAATTTTTTGACGTGAAATTGTAAACATGTGGCCATGGATTTTGAAAATTCTAGAGAGAATTTTTAAAGCTTCAACAGAATTTCTACAATTTTGAGAGGGATTTGAAAAGTTTCAATGGGAATGGGAAGAATTGGGACAAAAATTGGAAAATTTTTAAGGGACTTTGAAAAAATTTCAACTGGAATTTTAGCCATTTTTTGACGTGAAATTGTAAACATGTGGACATGGATTTTGAAAATTCTAGAGAGAATTTTAAAAGCTTCAAGAGAATTTCAACAATTTTGAGAGGGATTTGAAAAGTTTCAATGGGAATGGGAAGAATTGGGACAAAAATTGGAAAACTTTTAAGGGACTTTGAAAAAATTTCAACTGGAATTTTAGCCATTTTTTGACGTGAAATTGTAAACATGTGGACATGGATTTTGAAAATTCTAGAGAGAATTTTAAAAGCTTCAACAGAATTTCAACAATTTTGAGAGGGATTTGAAAAGTTTCAATGGGAATGGGAAGAATTGGGACAAAAATTGGAAAATTTTTAAGGGACTTTGAAAAAATTTCAACTGGAATTTTAGCCATTTTTTGACGTGAAATTGTAAACATGTGGACATGGATTTTGAAAATTCTAGAGAGAATTTTAAAAGCTTCAAGAGAATTTCAACAATTTGGAGAGGGATTTGAAAAGTTTCAATGGGAATGGGAAGAATTGGGACAAAAATTGGAAAATTTTTAAGGGACTTTGAAAAAATTTCAACTGGAATTTTAGCCATTTTTTGACGTGAAATTGTAAACATGTGGCCATGGATTTTGAAAATTCTAGAGAGAATTTTAAAAGCTTCAACAGAATTTCAACAATTTTGAGAGGGATTTGAAAAGTTTCAATGGGAATGGGAAGAATTGGGACAAAAATTGGAAAATTTTTAAGGGACTTTGAAAAAATTTCAACTGGAATTTTAGCCATTTTTTGATGTGAAATTGTAAACATGTGGCCATGGATTTTGAAAATTCTAGAGAGAATTTTAAAAGCTTCAAGAGAATTTCAACAATTTTGAGAGGGATTTGAAAAGTTTCAATGGGAATGGGAAGAATTGGGACAAAAATTGGAAAATTTTTAAGGGACTTTGAAAAAATTTCAACTGGAATTTTAGCAATTTTTTGACGTGAAATTGTAAACATGTGGCCATGGATTTTGAAAATTCTAGAGAGAATTTTTAAAAGCTTCAACAGAATTTCTACAATTTTGAGAGGGATTTGAAAAGTTTCAATGGGAATGGGAAGAATTGGGACAAAAATTGGAAAATTTTTAAGGGACTTTGAAAAAATTTCAACTGGAATTTTAGCCATTTTTTGACGTGAAATTGTAAACATGTGGACATGGATTTTGAAAATTCTAGAGAGA
>NW_028116726.1:0-67551 GCF_964273445.1 Streptopelia decaocto | reverse complement strand
ATGGCTAAAATTCCAGTTGAAATTTTTTCAAAGTCCCTTCAAAATTTTCCAATTTTTGTCCCAATTCTTCCCATTCCCATTGAAACTTTTCAAATCCCTCTCCAAATTGTTGAAATTCTGTTGAAGCTTTTAAAATTCTCTCTAGAATTTTCAAAATCCATGGCCACATGTTTACAATTTCACGTCAAAAAAATGGCTAAAATTCCAGTTGAAATTTTTTCAAAGTCCCTGAAAAATTTTCCAATTTTTGTCCCAATTCTTCCCATTCCATTGAAACTTTTCAAATCCCTCTCAAAATTGTTGAAATTCTGTTGAAGCTTTTAAAATTCTCTCTAGAATTTTCAAAATCCATGTCCACATGTTTACAATTTCACGTCAAAAAATGGCTAAAATTCCAGTTGAAATTTTTTCAAAGTCCCTTAAAAATTTTCCAATTTTTGTCCCAATTCTCCCATTCCCATTGAAACTTTTCAAATCCCTCTCCAAATTGTTGAAATTCTGTTGAAGCTTTTAAAATTCTCTCTAGAATTTTCAAAATCCATGTCCACATGTTTACAATTTCACGTCAAAAATGGCTAAAATTCCAGTTGAAATTTTTCAAAGTCCTTAAAAATTTTCCAATTTTTGTCCCAATTCTTCCCATTCCCATTGAAACTTTTCAAATCCCTCTCAAAATTGTTGAAATTCTGTTGAAGCTTTTAAATTCTCTCTAGAATTTTCAAAATCCATGGCCACATGTTTACAATTTCACATAAAAAAATGGCTAAAATTCCAGTTAAAATTTTTTCAAAGTCCCTTAAAAATTTTCCAATTTTTGCCCCAATTCTTCCCATTCCCATTGAAACTTTTCAAATCCCTCTCAAAATTGTTGAAATTCTGTTGAAGCTTTTAAAATTCTCCCTAGAATTTTCAAAATCCATGTCCACATGTTTACAATTTCACGTCAAAAAATGGCTAAAATTCCAGTTGAAATTTTTTCAAAGTCCCTTAAAAATTTTCCAATTTTTGTCCCAATTCTTCCCATTCCCATTGAAACTTTTCAAATCCCTCTCAAAATTGTTGAAATTCTCTTGAAGCTTTTAAAATTCTCTCTAGAATTTTCAAAATCCATGTCCACATGTTTACAATTTCACATAAAAAAAGGCTAAAATTCCAGTTGAAATTTTTTCAAAGTCCCTTAAAAATTTTCCAATTTTTGTCCCAATTCTTCCCATTCCCATTGAAACTTTTCAAATCCCTCTCAAAATTGTTGAAATTCTCTTGAAGCTTTTAAAATTCTCTCTAGAATTTTCAAAATCCATGGCCACATGTTTACAATTTCACGTCAAAATTGCTAAAATTCCAGTTGAAATTTTTTCAAAGTCCTTAAAAATTTTCCAATTTTTGTCCCAATTCTTCCCATTCCCATTGAAACTTTTCAAGTCCCTCTCAAAATTGTTGAAATTCTGTTGAAGCTTTTAAAATTCTCTCTAGAATTTTCAAAATCCATGTCCACATGTTTACAATTTCACGTCAAAAAATGGCTAAAATTCCAGTTGAAATTTTTTCAAAGTCCCTTAAAAATTTTCCAATTTTGTCCCAATTCTTCCCATTCCCATTGAAACTTTTCAAATCCCTCTCAAAATTGTGGAAATTCTCTTGAAGCTTTTAAAATTCTCTCTAGAATTTTCAAAATCCATGTCCACATGTTTACAATTTCACATAAAAAAAGGCTAAAATTCCAGTTGAAATTTTTTCAAAGTCCCTTAAAAATTTTCCAATTTTTGTCCCAATTCTTCCCATTCCCATTGAAACTTTTCAAATCCCTCTCAAAATTGTTGAAATTCTGTTGAAGCTTAAAAATTCTCTCTAGAATTTTCAAAATCCACTTCAACATGTTTACAATTTCACGTCAAAAAATGGCTAAAATTCCAGTTGAAATTTTTTCAAAGTCCCTTAAAAATTTTCCAATTTTTGTCCCAATTCTTCCCATTCCCATTGAAACTTTTCAAATCCCTCTCAAAATTGTTGAAATTCTCTTGAAGCTTTTAAAATTCTCTCTAGAATTTTCAAATCCACTTCATCATGTTTACAATTTCACGTCAAAAAATGGCTAAAATTCCAGTTGAAATTTTTTCAAAGTCCCTTAAAAATTTTCCAATTTTTGTCCCAATTCTTCCCATTCCCATTGAAACTTTTCAAATCCCTCTCCAAATTGTTGAAATTCTCTTGAAGCTTTTAAAATTCTCTCTAGAATTTTCAAAATCCATGGCCACATGTTTACAATTTCACGTCAAAAATGGCTAAAATTCCAGTTGAAATTTTTTCAAAGTCCCTGAAAAATTTCCAATTTTTGTCCCAATTCTTCCCATTCCCATTGAAACTTTTCAAATCCCTCTCAAAATTGTTGAAATTCTCTTGAAGCTTTTAAAATTCTCTCTAGAATTTTCAAAATCCATGTCCACATGTTTACAATTTCACGTCAAAAATTGCTAAAATTCCAGTTGAAATTTTTTCAAAGTCCCTTAAAAATTTTCCAATTTTTGTCCCAATTCTTCCCATTCCCATTGAAACTTTTCAAATCCCTCTCCAAATTGTTGAAATTCTGTTGAAGCTTTTAAATTCTCTCTAGAATTTTCAAAATCCATGTCCACATGTTTACAATTTCACGTCAAAAAATGGCTAAAATTCCAGTTGAAATTTTTTCAAAGTCCCTTAAAAATTTTCCAATTTTTGTCCCAATTCTTCCCATTCCCATTGAAACTTTTCAAATCCCTCTCAAAATTGTTGAAATTCTGTTGAAGCTTTTAAAATTCTCTCTAGAATTTTCAAAATCCATGGCCACATGTTTACAATTTCACATAAAAAAATGGCTAAAATTCCAGTTAAAATTTTTTCAAAGTCCCTTAAAAATTTTCCAATTTTTGCCCCAATTCTTCCCATTCCCATTGAAACTTTTCAAATCCCTCTCAAAATTGTTGAAATTCTGTTGAAGCTTTTAAAATTCTCCTAGAATTTTCAAAATCCATGTCCACATGTTTACAATTTCACGTCAAAAAATGGCTAAAATTCCAGTTGAAATTTTTTCAAAGTCCCTTAAAAATTTTCCAATTTTTGTCCCAATTCTTCCCATTCCCATTGAAACTTTTCAAATCCCTCTCCAAATTGTTGAAATTCTCTTGAAGCTTTTAAAATTCTCTCTAGAATTTTCAAAATCCATGTCCACATGTTTACAATTTCACATAAAAAAAGGCTACAATTCCAGTTGAAATTTTGTCAAAGTCCCTGAAAAATTTTCCAATTTTTGTCCCAATTCTTCCCATTCCCATTGAAACTTTTCAAATCCCTCTCAAAATTGTTGAAATTCTGTTGAAGCTTTTAAAATTCTCTCTAGAATTTTCAAAATCCATGTCCACATGTTTACAATTTCACGTCAAAAAATGGCTAAAATTCCAGTTGAAATTTTTTCAAAGTCCCTTAAAAATTTTCCAATTTTGTCCCAATTCTTCCCATTCCCATTGAAACTTTTCAAATCCCTCTCAAAATTGTTGAAAATCTGTTGAAGCTTTTAAAATTCTCTCTAGAATTTTCAAAATCCACTTCAACATGTTTACAATTTCACGTCAAAAAATGGCTAAAATTCCAGTTGAAATTTTTTCAAAGTCCCTTAAAATTTCCAATTTTTGTCCCAATTCTTCCCATTCCCATTGAAACTTTTCAAATCCCTCTCAAATTGTTGAAATTCTGTTGAAGCTTTTAAAATTCTCTCTATAATTTTCAAAATCCATGTCCACATGTTTACAATTTCACGTCAAAATTGCTAAAATTCCAGTTGAAATTTTTTCAAAGTCCCTTAAAAATTTTCCAATTTTTGTCCCAATTCTTCCCATTCCCATTGAAACTTTTCAAATCCCTCTCAAAATTGTTGAAATTCTGTTGAAGCTTTTAAAATTCTCTCTAGAATTTTCAAAATCCATGTCCACATGTTTACAATTTCACGTCAAAAAATGGCTAAAATTCCAGTTGAAATTTTTTCAAAGTCCCTGAAAAATTTTCCAATTTTTGTCCCAATTCTTCCTATTCCATTGAAACTTTTCAAATCCCTCTCAAAATTGTTGAAATTCTGTTGAAGCTTTTAAAATTCTCTCTAGAATTTTCAAAATCCATGTCCACATGTTTACAATTTCACGTCAAAAAATGGCTAAAATTCCAGTTGAAATTTTTCAAAGTCCCTGAAAAATTTTCCAATTTTTGTCCCAATTCTTCCCATTCCCATTGAAACTTTTCAAATCCCTCTCAAAATTGTTGAAATTCTCTTGAAGCTTTTAAAATTCTCTCTATAATTTTCAAAATCCACTTCATCATATTTACAATTTCACGTCAAAAAATGGCTAAAATTCCAGTTGAAATTTTTTCAAAGTCCCTTAAAAATTTTCCAATTTTTGTCCCAATTCTTCCCATTCCCATTGAAACTTTTCAAATCCCTCTCAAAATTGTTGAAATTCTCTTGAAGCTTTTAAAATTCTCTCTAGAATTTTCAAAATCCATGTCCACATGTTTACAATTTCACGTCAAAAAATGGCTAAAATTCCAGTTGAAATTTTTTCAAAGTCCCTTAAAAATTTTCCAATTTTTGTCCCAATTCTTCCCATTCCCATTGAAACTTTTCAAATCCCTCTCAAAATTGTGGAAATTCTCTTGAAGCTTTTAAAATTCTCTCTAGAATTTTCAAAATCCATGGCCACATGTTTACAATTTCACGTCAAAAAACGGCTAAAATTCCAGTTGAAATTTTTTCAAAAGTCCCTTAAAAATTTCCAATTTTTGTCCCAATTCTTCCCATTCCCATTGAAACTTTTCAAATCCCTCTCAAAATTGTGGAAATTCTCTTGAAGCTTTTAAAATTCTCTCTAGAATTTTCAAAATCCATGTCCACATGTTACAATTTCACATAAAAAAAGGCTACAATTCCAGTTGAAATTTTTTCAAAGTCCCTTAAAAATTTCCAATTTTTGTCCCAATTCTTCCCATTCCCATTGAAACTTTTCAAATCCCTCTCAAAATGTTGAAATTCTCTTGAAGCTTTTAAAATTCTCTCTAGAATTTTCAAAATCCATGGCCACATGTTTACAATTTCACGTGAAAAAATTGGTAAAATCCAGTTGAAATTTTTCAAAGTCCCTTAAAAATTTTCCAATTTTTGTCCCAATTCTTCCCATTCCCATTGAAACTTTTCAAATCCCTCTCAAAATTGTGGAAATTCTGTTGAAGCTTTTAAATTCTCTCTAGAATTTTCAAAATCCATGTCCACATGTTTACAATTTCACGTCAAAAAATTGCTAAAATTCCAGTTGAAATTTTTCAAAGTCCCTTAAAAATTTTCCAATTTTTGTCCCAATTCTTCCCATTCCCATTGAAACTTTTCAAATCCCTCTCAAAATTGTGGAAATTCTCTTGAAGCTTTTAAAATTCTCTCTAGAATTTTCAAAATCCATGTCCACATGTTTACAATTTCACGTCAAAAAATGGCTAAAATTCCAGTTGAAATTTTTTCAAAGTCCTTAAAAATTTTCCAATTTTGTCCCAATTCTTCCCATTCCCATTGAAACTTTTCAAATCCCTCTCAAAATTGTTGAAATTCTCTTGAAGCTTTTAAAATTCTCTCTAGAAATTTCAAAATCCATGTCCACATGTTTACAATTTCACGTCAAAAATGGCTAAAATTCCAGCTGAAATTTTTTCAAAGTCCCTTAAAAATTTTCCAATTTTTGTCCCAATTCTTCCCATTCCCATTGAAACTTTTCAAATCCCTCTCCAAATTGTTGAAATTCTGTTGAAGCTTTTAAAATTCTCTCTAGAATTTTCAAAATCCATGTCCACATGTTTACAATTTCACGTCAAAAAATGGCTAAAATTCCAGTTGAAATTTTTTCAAAGTCCCTTAAAAATTTTCCAATTTTTGTCCCAATTCTTCCCATTCCCATTGAAACTTTTCAAATCCCTCTCAAAATTGTGGAAATTCTCTTGAAGCTTTTAAAATTCTCTCTAGAATTTTCAAAATCCATGGCCACATGTTTACAATTTCACATAAAAAAATGGCTAAAATTCCAGTTAAAATTTTTCAAAGTCCCTTAAAAATTTTCCAATTTTTGCCCCAATTCTTCCCATTCCCATTGAAACTTTTCAAATCCCTCTCAAAATTGTTGAAATTCTGTTGAAGCTTTTAAAATTCTCCCTAGAATTTTCAAAATCCATGTCCACATGTTTACAATTTCACGTCAAAAAATGGCTAAAATTCCAGTTGAAATTTTTTCAAAGTCCTTAAAAATTTTCCAATTTTTGTCCCAATTCTTCCCATTCCCATTGAAACTTTTCAAATCCCTCTCCAAATTGTTGAAATTCTCTTGAAGCTTTTAAAATTCTCTCTAGAATTTTCAAAATCCATGTCCACATGTTTACAATTTCACATAAAAAAAGGCTACAATTCCAGTTGAAATTTTGTCAAAGTCCCTGAAAAATTTTCCAATTTTTGTCCCAATTCTTCCCATTCCCATTGAAACTTTTCAAATCCCTCTCAAAATTGTTGAAATTCTGTTGAAGCTTTTAAAATTCTCTCTAGAATTTTCAAAATCCATGTCCACATGTTTACAATTTCACGTCAAAAAATGGCTAAAATTCCAGTTGAAATTTTTTTCAAAGTCCCTTAAAAATTTTCCAATTTTTGTCCCAATTCTTCCCATTCCCATTGAAACTTTTCAAATCCCTCTCAAAATTGTTGAAAATCTGTTGAAGCTTTTAAAATTCTCTCTAGAATTTTCAAAATCCACTTCAACATGTTTACAATTTCACGTCAAAAAATGGCTAAAATTCCAGTTGAAATTTTTTCAAAGTCCCTTAAAAATTTTCCAATTTTTGTCCCAATTCTTCCCATTCCCATTGAAACTTTTCAAATCCCTCTCAAAATTGTTGAAATTCTGTTGAAGCTTTAAAATTCTCTCTATAATTTTCAAAATCCATGTCCACATGTTTACAATTTCACGTCAAAATTGCTAAAATTCCAGTTGAAATTTTTTCAAAGTCCCTTAAAAATTTCCAATTTTTGTCCCAATTCTTCCATTCCCATTGAAACTTTTCAAATCCCTCTCAAAATTGTTGAAATTCTGTTGAAGCTTTTAAAATTCTCTCTAGAATTTTCAAAATCCATGTCCACATGTTACAATTTCACGTCAAAAATGGCTAAAATTCCAGTTGAAATTTTTTCAAAGTCCCTGAAAAATTTTCCAATTTTTGTCCCAATTCTTCCTATTCCCATTGAAACTTTTCAAATCCCTCTCAAAATTGTTGAAATTCTGTTGAAGCTTTTAAAATTCTCTCTAGAATTTCAAAATCCATGTCCACATGTTTACAATTTCACGTCAAAAAATGGCTAAAATTCCAGTTGAAATTTTTTCAAAGTCCCTGAAAAATTTTCCAATTTTTGTCCCAATTCTTCCCATTCCCATTGAAACTTTTCAAATCCCTCTCAAAATTGTTGAAATTCTCTTGAAGCTTTTAAAATTCTCTCTATAATTTTCAAAATCCACTTCATCATATTACAATTTCACGTCAAAAAATGGCTAAAATTCCAGTTGAAATTTTTTCAAAGTCCCTTAAAAATTTTCCAATTTTTGTCCCAATTCTTCCCATTCCCATTGAAACTTTTCAAATCCCTCTCAAAATTGTTGAAATTCTCTTGAAGCTTTTAAAATTCTCTCTAGAATTTTCAAAATCCATGTCCACATGTTTACAATTTCACGTCAAAAAATGGCTAAAATTTCCAGTTGAAATTTTTTCAAAGTCCCTTAAAAATTTTCCAATTTTTGTCCCAATTCTTCCCATTCCCATTGAAACTTTTCAAATCCCTCTCAAAATTGTGGAAATTCTCTTGAAGCTTTTAAAATTCTCTCTAGAATTTTCAAAATCCATGGCCACATGTTTACAATTTCACGTCAAAAACGGCTAAAATTCCAGTTGAAATTTTTCAAAGTCCCTTAAAAATTTTCCAATTTTTGTCCCAATTCTTCCCATTCCCATTGAAACTTTTCAAATCCCTCTCAAAATTGTGGAAATTCTCTTGAAGCTTTTAAAATTCTCTCTAGAATTTCAAAATCCATGTCCACATGTTTACAATTTCACATAAAAAAAGGCTACAATTCCAGTTGAAATTTTTTCAAAGTCCCTTAAAAATTTTCCAATTTTTGTCCCAATTCTTCCCATTCCCATTGAAACTTTTCAAATCCCTCTCAAAATTGTTGAAATTCTCTTGAAGCTTTTAAAATTCTCTCTAGAATTTTCAAAATCCATGGCCACATGTTTACAATTTCACGTGAAAAAATTGGTAAAATTCCAGTTGAAATTTTTTCAAAGTCCCTTAAAAATTTTCCAATTTTTGTCCCAATTCTTCCCATTCCCATTGAAACTTTTCAAATCCCTCTCAAAATTGTGGAAATTCTGTTGAAGCTTTTAAAATTCTCTCTAGAATTTTCAAAATCCATGTCCACATGTTTACAATTTCACGTCAAAAAATTGCTAAAATTCCAGTTGAAATTTTTTCAAAGTCCCTTAAAAATTTTCCAATTTTTGTCCCAATTCTTCCCATTCCCATTGAAACTTTTCAAATCCCTCTCAAAATTGTGGAAATTCTCTTGAAGCTTTTAAAATTCTCTCTAGAATTTTCAAAATCCATGTCCACATGTTTACAATTTCACGTCAAAAAATGGCTAAAATTCCAGTTGAAATTTTTTCAAAGTCCCTGAAAAATTTTCCAATTTTTGTCCCAATTCTTCCCATTCCCATTGAAACTTTTCAAATCCCTCTCAAAATTGTTGAAATTCTGTTGAAGCTTTTAAAATTCTCTCTAGAATTTTCAAAATCCATGTCTACATGTTTACAATTTCACGTCAAAAATGGCTAAAATTCCAGCTGAAATTTTTCAAAGTCCCTTAAAAATTTTCCAATTTTTGTCCCAATTCTTCCCATTCCCATTGAAACTTTTCAAATCCCTCTCCAAATTGTTGAAATTCTGTGAAGCTTTTAAAATTCTCTCTAGAATTTTCAAAATCCATGTCCACATGTTTACAATTTCACGTCAAAAAATGGCTAAAATTCCAGTTGAAATTTTTTCAAAGTCCCTTAAAAATTTTCCAATTTTTGTCCCAATTCTTCCCATTCCCATTGAAACTTTTCAAATCCCTCTCAAAATTGTGGAAATTCTCTTGAAGCTTTTAAAATTCTCTCTAGAATTTTCAAAATCCATGTCCACATGTTTACAATTTCACATAAAAAAAGGCTAAAATTCCAGTTGAAATTTTTTCAAAGTCCCTTAAAAATTTTCCAATTTTTGTCCCAATTCTTCCCATTCCCATTGAAACTTTTCAAATCCCTCTCAAAATTGTGGAAATTCTGTTGAAGCTTTTAAAATTCTCTCTAGAATTTTCAAAATCCATGTCCACATGTTTACAATTTCACGTCAAAAAATGGCTAAAATTCCAGTTGAAATTTTTTCAAAGTCCCTGAAAAATTTTCCAATTTTTGTCCCAATTCTTCCCATTCCCATTGAAACTTTTCAAATCCCTCTCAAAATTGTTGAAATTCTGTTGAAGCTTTTAAAATTCTCTCTAGAATTTTCAAAATCCACTTCAACATGTTTACAATTTCACGTCAAAAAATGGCTAAAATTCCAGTTGAAATTTTTCAAAGTCCCTTAAAAATTTTCCAATTTTTGTCCCAATTCTTCCCATTCCCATTGAAACTTTTCAAATCCCTCTCAAAATTGTTGAAATTCTCTTGAAGCTTTTAAAATTCTCTCTAGAATTTTCAAAATCCACTTCATCATGTTTACAATTTCATGTCAAAAATGGCTAAAATTCCAGTTGAAATTTTTTCAAAGTCCTTCAAAAATTTTCCAATTTTTGTCCCAATTCTTCCCATTCCCATTGAAACTTTTCAAATCCCTCTCCAAATTGTTGAAATTCTGTTGAAGCTTTTGAAATTCTCTCTAGAATTTTCAAAATCCATGGCCACATGTTTACAATTTCACGTCAAAAAATGGCTAAAATTCCAGTTGAAATTTTTTCAAAGTCCCTGAAAAAATTTCCAATTTTTGTCCCAATTCTTCCCATTCCCATTGAAACTTTTCAAATCCCTCTCAAAATTGTTGAAATTCTGTTGAAGCTTTTAAAATTCTCTCTAGAATTTTCAAAATCCATGTCCACATGTTTACAATTTCACGTCAAAAAATGGCTAAAATTCCAGTTGAAATTTTTTCAAAGTCCCTTAAAATTTTCCAATTTTGTCCCAATTCTTCCCATTCCCATTGAAACTTTCAAATCCCTCTCCAAATTGTTGAAATTCTGTTGAAGCTTTTAAAATTCTCTCTAGAATTTTCAAAATCCATGTCCACATGTTTACAATTTCACGTCAAAAAATGGCTAAAATTCCAGTTGAAATTTTTTCAAAGTCCCTTAAAAATTTTCCAATTTTTGTCCCAATTCTTCCCATTCCCATTGAAACTTTTCAAATCCCTCTCAAAATTGTTGAAATTCTGTTGAAGCTTTTAAAATTCTCTCTAGAATTTTCAAAATCCATGGCCACATGTTTACAATTTCACATAAAAAAATGGCTAAAATTCCAGTTAAAATTTTTTCAAAGTCCCTTAAAAATTTTCCAATTTTTGCCCCAATTCTTCCCATTCCCATTGAAACTTTTCAAATCCCTCTCAAAATTGTTGAAATTCTGTTGAAGCTTTTAAAATTCTCCCTAGAATTTTCAAAATCCATGTCCACATGTTTACAATTTCACGTCAAAAAATGGCTAAAATTCCAGTTGAAATTTTTTCAAAGTCCCTTAAAATTTTCCAATTTTTGTCCCAATTCTTCCCATTCCCATTGAAACTTTTCAAATCCCTCTCAAAATTGTTGAAATTCTCTTGAAGCTTTTAAAATTCTCTCTAGAATTTTCAAAATCCCTGTCCACATGTTTACAATTTCACATAAAAAAAGGCTAAAATTCCAGTTGAAATTTTTTCAAAGTCCCTTAAAAATTTTCCAATTTTTGTCCCAATTCTTCCCATTCCCATTGAAACTTTTCAAATCCCTCTCAAAATTGTTGAAATTCTCTTGAAGCTTTTAAAATTCTCTCTAGAATTTTCAAAATCCATGGCCACATGTTTACAATTTCACGTCAAAATTGCTAAAATTCCAGTTGAATTCAAAGTCCCTTAAAAATTTTCCAATTTTTGTCCCAATTCTTCCCATTCCCATTGAAACTTTTCAAGTCCCTCTCAAAATTGTTGAAATTCTGTTGAAGCTTTTAAAATTCTCTCTAGAATTTTCAAAATCCATGTCCACATGTTTACAATTTCACGTCAAAAAATGGCTAAAATTCCAGTTGAAATTTTTTCAAAGTCCCTTAAAAATTTTCCAATTTTTGTCCCAATTCTTCCCATTCCCATTGAAACTTTTCAAATCCCTCTCAAAATTGTTGAAATTCTGTTGAAGCTTTTAAAATTCTCTCTAGAATTTTCAAAATCCATGTCCACATGTTTACAATTTCACATAAAAAAAGGCTAAAATTCCAGTTGAAATTTTTTCAAAGTCCCTTAAAAATTTTCCAATTTTTGTCCCAATTCTTCCCATTCCCATTGAAACTTTTCAAATCCCTCTCAAAATTGTTGAAATTCTGTTGAAGCTTTTAAAATTCTCTCTAGAATTTTCAAAATCCACTTCAACATGTTTACAATTTCACGTCAAAAAATGGCTAAAATTCCAGTTGAAATTTTTTCAAAGTCCCTTAAAAATTTTCCAATTTTTGTCCCAATTCTTCCCATTCCCATTGAAACTTTTCAAATCCCTCTCAAAATTGTTGAAATTCTCTTGAAGCTTTTAAAATTCTCTCTAGAATTTTCAAAATCCACTTCATCATGTTTACAATTTCACGTCAAAAAATGGCTAAAATTCCAGTTGAAATTTTTTCAAAGTCCCTTAAAAATTTTCCAATTTTTGTCCCAATTCTTCCCATTCCCATTGAAACTTTTCAAATCCCTCTCCAAATTGTTGAAATTCTCTTGAAGCTTTTAAAATTCTCTCTAGAATTTTCAAAATCCATGGCCACATGTTTACAATTTCACGTCAAAAAATGGCTAAAATTCCAGTTGAAATTTTTTCAAAGTCCCTGAAAAATTTTCCAATTTTTGTCCCAATTCTTCCCATTCCCATTGAAACTTTTCAAATCCCTCTCAAAATTGTTGAAATTCTCTTGAAGCTTTTAAAATTCTCTCTAGAATTTTCAAAATCCATGTCCACATGTTTACAATTTCACGTCAAAAAATTGCTAAAATTCCAGTTGAAATTTTTTCAAAGTCCCTTAAAAATTTTCCAATTTTTGTCCCAATTCTTCCCATTCCCATTGAAACTTTTCAAATCCCTCTCCAAATTGTTGAAATTCTGTTGAAGCTTTTAAAATTCTCTCTATAATTTTCAAAATCCATGTCCACATGTTTACAATTTCACGTCAAAATTGCTAAAATTCCAGTTGAAATTTTTTCAAAGTCCCTTAAAAATTTTCCAATTTTTGTCCCAATTCTTCCCATTCCCATTGAAACTTTTCAAATCCCTCTCAAAATTGTTGAAATTCTGTTGAAGCTTTTAAAATTCTCTCTAGAATTTTCAAAATCCATGTCCACATGTTTACAATTTCACGTCAAAAAATGGCTAAAATTCCAGTTGCAATTTTTTCAAAGTCCCTGAAAAATTTTCCAATTTTTGTCCCAATTCTTCCTATTCCCATTGAAACTTTTCAAATCCCTCTCAAAATTGTTGAAATTCTGTTGAAGCTTTTAAAATTCTCTCTAGAATTTTCAAAATCCATGTCCACATGTTTACAATTTCACGTCAAAAAATGGCTAAAATTCCAGTTGAAATTTTGTCAAAGTCCCTGAAAAATTTTCCAATTTTTGTCCCAATTCTTCCCATTCCCATTGAAACTTTTCAAATCCCTCTCAAAATTGTTGAAATTCTCTTGAAGCTTTTAAAATTCTCTCTATAATTTTCAAAATCCACTTCATCATATTTACAATTTCACGTCAAAAAATGGCTAAAATTCCAGTTGAAATTTTTTCAAAGTCCCTTAAAAATTTTCCAATTTTTGTCCCAATTCTTCCCATTCCCATTGAAACTTTTCAAATCCCTCTCAAAATTGTTGAAATTCTCTTGAAGCTTTTAAAATTCTCTCTAGAATTTTCAAAATCCATGTCCACATGTTTACAATTTCACGTCAAAAAATGGCTAAAATTCCAGTTGAAATTTTTTCAAAGTCCCTTAAAAATTTTCCAATTTTTGTCCCAATTCTTCCCATTCCCATTGAAACTTTTCAAATCCCTCTCAAAATTGTGGAAATTCTCTTGAAGCTTTTAAAATTCTCTCTAGAATTTTCAAAATCCATGGCCACATGTTTACAATTTCACGTCAAAAAACGGCTAAAATTCCAGTTGAAATTTTTTCAAAGTCCCTTAAAAATTTTCCAATTTTTGTCCCAATTCTTCCCATTCCCATTGAAACTTTTCAAATCCCTCTCAAAATTGTGGAAATTCTCTTGAAGCTTTTAAAATTCTCTCTAGAATTTTCAAAATCCATGTCCACATGTTTACAATTTCACATAAAAAAAGGCTACAATTCCAGTTGAAATTTTTTCAAAGTCCCTTAAAAATTTCCAATTTTTGTCCCAATTCTTCCCATTCCCATTGAAACTTTTCAAATCCCTCTCAAAATTGTTGAAATTCTGTTGAAGCTTTTAAAATTCTCTCTAGAATTTTCAAAATCCATGTCCACATGTTTACAATTTCACGCCAAAAAATGGCTAAAATTCCAGTTGAAATTTTTTCAAAGTCCCTGAAAAATTTTCCAATTTTTGTCCCAATTCTTCCCATTCCCATTGAAACTTTTCAAATCCCTCTCCAAATTGTTGAAATTCTGTTGAAGCTTTTAAAATTCTCTCTAGAATTTTCAAAATCCACTTCAACATGTTTACAATTTCACGTCAAAAAATGGCTAAAATTCCAGTTGAAATTTTTTCAAAGTCCCTTCAAAATTTTCCAATTTTTGTCCCAATTCTTCCCATTCCCATTGAAACTTTTCAAATCCCTCTCAAAATTGTTGAAATTCTCTTGAAGCTTTTAAAATTCTCTCTAGAATTTTCAAAATCCATGTCCACATGTTTACAATTTCACGTCAAAATTGCTAAAATTCCAGTTGAAATTTTTTCAAAGTCCCTTAAAAATTTTCCAATTTTTGTCCCAATTCTTCCCATTCCCATTGAAACTTTTCAAATCCCTCTCAAAATTGTTGGAATTCTGTTGAAGCTTTTAAAATTCTCTCTAGAATTTTCAAAATCCATGTCCACATGTTTACAATTTCACGTCAAAAAATGGCTAAAATTCCAGTTGAAATTTTTTCAAAGTCCCTTAAAAATTTTCCAATTTTTGTCCCAATTCTTCCCATTCCCATTGAAACTTTTCAAATCCCTCTCAAAATTGTTGAAATTCTGTTGAAGCTTTTAAAATTCTCTCTAGAATTTTCAAAATCCATGTCCACATGTTTACAATTTCACGTCAAAAAATGGCTAAAATTCCAGTTGAAATTTTGTCAAAGTCCCTGAAAAATTTTCCAATTTTTGTCCCAATTCTTCCCATTCCCATTGAAACTTTTCAAATCCCTCTCAAAATTGTTGAAATTCTCTTGAAGCTTTTAAAATTCTCTCTATAATTTTCAAAATCCACTTCATCATATTTACAATTTCACGTCAAAAAATGGCTAAAATTCCAGTTGAAATTTTTTCAAAGTCCCTTAAAAATTTTCCAATTTTTGTCCCAATTCTTCCCATTCCCATTGAAACTTTTCAAATCCCTCTCAAAATTGTGGAAATTCTCTTGAAGCTTTTAAAATTCTCTCTAGAATTTTCAAAATCCATGGCCACATGTTTACAATTTCACGTCAAAAAATGGCTAAAATTCCAGTTGAAATTTTTTCAAAGTCCCTTAAAAATTTTCCAATTTTTGTCCCAATTCTTCCCATTCCCATTGAAACTTTTCAAATCCCTCTCAAAATTGTGGAAATTCTCTTGAAGCTTTTAAAATTCTCTCTAGAATTTTCAAAATCCATGTCCACATGTTTACAATTTCACGTCAAAAAACGGCTAAAATTCCAGTTGAAATTTTTTCAAAGTCCCTTAAAAATTTTCCAATTTTTGTCCCAATTCTTCCCATTCCCATTGAAACTTTTCAAATCCCTCTCCAAATTGTTGAAATTCTCTTGAAGCTTTTAAAATTCTCTCTAGAATTTTCAAAATCCATGTCCACATGTTTACAATTTCACGTAAAAAAACGGCTAAAATTCCAGTTGAAATTTTTTCAAAGTCCCTGAAAAATTTTCCAATTTTTGTCCCAATTCTTCCCATTCCCATTGAAACTTTTCAAATCCCTCTCAAAATTGTTGAAATTCTCTTGAAGCTTTTAAAATTCTCTCTAGAATTTTCAAAATCCATGTCCACGTGTTTACAATTTCACATTAAAAAATTGCTAAAATTCCAGTTGCAATTTTTTCAAAGTCCCTTAAAAATTTTCCAATTTTTGTCCCAATTCTTCCCATTCCCATTGAAACTTTTCAAATCCCTCTCAAAATTGTTGAAATTCTGTTGAAGCTTTTAAAATTCTCTCTAGAATTTTCAAAATCCATGTCCACATGTTTACAAATTCACGTCAAAAAATGGCTAAAATTCCAGTTGAAATTTTTTCAAAGTCCCTTAAAAATTTTCCAATTTTTGTACCAATTCTTCCCATTCCCATTGAAACTTTTCAAATCCCTCTCAAAATTGCTAAAATTCTGTTGAAGCTTTTAAAATTCTCTCTAGAATTTTCAAAATCCATGTCCACATGTTTACAATTTCACGTCAAAAAATGGCTAAAATTCCAGTTGAAATTTTTTCAAAGTCCCTTAAAAATTTTCCAATTTTTGTCCCAATTCTTCCCATTCCCATTGAAACTTTTCAAATCCCTCTCAAAATTGTTGAAATTCTGTTGAAGCTTTTAAAATTCTCTCTAGAATTTTCAAAATCCACTTCAACATGTTTACAATTTCACGTCAAAAAATGGCTAAAATTCCAGTTGAAATTTTTTCAAAGTCCCTTAAAAATTTTCCAATTTTTGTCCCAATTCTTCCCATTCCCATTGAAACTTTTCAAATCCCTCTCAAAATTGTGGAAATTCTGTTGAAGCTTTTAAAATTCTCTCTAGAATTTTCAAAATCCATGTCCACATGTTTACAATTTCACGTAAAAAAATTGCTAAAATTCCAGTTGAAATTTTTTCAAAGTCCCTTAAAAATTTTCCAATTTTTGTCCCAATTCTTCCCATTCCCATTGAAACTTTTCAAATCCCTCTCAAAATTGTTGAAATTCTCTTGAAGCTTTTAAAATTCTCTCTAGAATTTTCAAAATCCACTTCATCATATTTACAATTTCACGTCAAAAAATGGCTAAAATTCCAGTTGAAATTTTTTCAAAGTCCCTTAAAAATTTTCCAATTTTTGTCCCAATTCTTCCCATTCCCATTGAAACTTTTCAAATCCCTCTCAAAATTGTTGAAATTCTCTTGAAGCTTTTAAAATTCTCTCTAGAATTTTCAAAATCCATGGCCACATGTTTACAATTTCACGTCAAAAAATGGCTAAAATTCCAGTTGAAATTTTTTCAAAGTCCCTTAAAAATTTTCCAATTTTTGTCCCAATTCTTCCCATTCCCATTGAAACTTTTCAAATCCCTCTCAAAATTGTGGAAATTCTCTTGAAGCTTTTAAAATTCTCTCTAGAATTTTCAAAATCCATGTCCACATGTTTACAATTTCACGTCAAAAAACGGCTAAAATTCCAGTTGAAATTTTTTCAAAGTCCCTTAAAAATTTTCCAATTTTTGTCCCAATTCTTCCCATTCCCATTGAAACTTTTCAAATCCCTCTCAAAATTGTGGAAATTCTCTTGAAGCTTTTAAAATTCTCTCTAGAATTTTCAAAATCCATGTCCACATGTTTACAATTTCACGTCAAAAAATTGGAAAATTCCAGTTGAAATTTTTTCAAAGTCCCTTAAAAATTTTCCAATTTTTGTCCCAATTCTTCCCATTCCCATTGAAACTTTTCAAATCCCTCTCAAAATTGTTGAAATTCTGTTGAAGCTTTTAAAATTCTCTCTAGAATTTTCAAAATCCATGTCCACATGTTTACAATTTCACGTCAAAAAATGGCTAAAATTCCAGTTGAAATTTTTTCAAAGTCCCTTAAAAATTTTCCAATTTTTGCCCCAATTCTTCCCATTCCCATTGAAACTTTTCAAATCCCTCTCAAAATTGCTAAAATTCTGTTGAAGCTTTTAAAATTCTCTCTAGAATTTTCAAAATCCATGTCCACATGTTTACAATTTCACGTCAAAAAATGGCTAAAATTCCAGTTGAAATTTTTTCAAAGTCCCTTAAAAATTTTCCAATTTTTGCCCCAATTCTTCCCATTCCCATTGAAACTTTTCAAATCCCTCTCCAAATTGTTGAAATTCTGTTGAAGCTTTTAAAATTCTCTCTAGAATTTTCAAAATCCATGTCCACATGTTTACAATTTCACGTCAAAAAATGGCTAAAATTCCAGTTGCAATTTTTTCAAAGTCCCTTAAAAATTTTCCAATTTTTGTCCCAATTCTTCCCATTCCCATTGAAACTTTTCAAATCCCTCTCAAAATTGTTGAAATTCTCTTGAAGCTTTTAAAATTCTCTCTAGAATTTTCAAAATCCATGTCCACATGTTTACAATTTCACGTCAAAAAATGGCTAAAATTCCAGTTGAAATTTTTTCAAAGTCCCTTAAAAATTTTCCAATTTTTGTCCCAATTCTTCCCATTCCCATTGAAACTTTTCAAATCCCTCTCAAAATTGTTGAAATTCTGTTGAAGCTTTTAAAATTCTCTCTAGAATTTTCAAAATCCATGTCCACATGTTTACAATTTCACGTCAAAAAATGGCTAAAATTCCAGTTGCAATTTTTTCAAAGTCCCTGAAAAATTTTCCAATTTTTGTCCCAATTCTTCCCATTCCCATTGAAACTTTTCAAATCCCTCTCAAAATTGTAGAAATTCTGTTGAAGCTTTTAAAATTCTCTCTAGAATTTTCAAAATCCATGTCCACGTGTTTACAATTTCACATTAAAAAATTGCTAAAATTCCAGTTGCAATTTTTTCAAAGTCCCTTAAAAATTTTCCAATTTTTGTCCCAATTCTTCCCATTCCCATTGAAACTTTTCAAATCCCTCTCAAAATTGTTGAAATTCTCTTGAAGCTTTTAAAATTCTCTCTAGAATTTTCAAAATCCATGTCCACATGTTTACAATTTCACGTCAAAAAACGGCTAAAATTCCAGTTGAAATTTTTTCAAAGTCCCTTAAAAATTTTCCAATTTTTGCCCCAATTCTTCCCATTCCCATTGAAACTTTTCAAATCCCTCTCAAAATTGTTGAAATTCTGTTGAAGCTTTTAAAATTCTCTCTAGAATTTTCAAAATCCATGTCCACATGTTTACAATTTCACGTCAAAAAATGGCTAAAATTCCAGTTGAAATTTTTTCAAAGTCCCTTAAAAATTTTCCAATTTTTGTCCCAATTCTTCCCATTCCCATTGAAACTTTTCAAATCCCTCTCCAAATTGTTGAAATTCTCTTGAAGCTTTTAAAATTCTCTCTAGAATTTTCAAAATCCATGTCCACATGTTTACAATTTCACGTCAAAAAATTGCTAAAATTCCAGTTGAAATTTTGTCAAAGTCCCTGAAAAATTTTCCAATTTTTGTCCCAATTCTTCCCATTCCCATTGAAACTTTTCAAATCCCTCTCAAAATTGTAGAAATTCTGTTGAAGCTTTTAAAATTCTCTCTAGAATTTTCAAAATCCATGTCCACGTGTTTACAATTTCACATTAAAAAATTGGTAAAATTCCAGTTGAAATTTTTTCAAAGTCCCTGAAAAATTTTCCAATTTTTGTCCCAATTCTTCCCATTCCCATTGAAACTTTTCAAATCCCTCTCAAAATTGTTGAAATTCTGTTGAAGCTTTTAAAATTCTCTCTAGAATTTTCAAAATCCATGTCCACATGTTTACAATTTCACGTCAAAAAATGGCTAAAATTCCAGTTGAAATTTTTTCAAAGTCCCTTAAAAATTTTCCAATTTTTGCCCCAATTCTTCCCATTCCCATTGAAACTTTTCAAATCCCTCTCAAAATTGTTGAAATTCTGTTGAAGCTTTTAAAATTCTCTCTAGAATTTTCAAAATCCATGTCCACATGTTTACAATTTCACGTCAAAAAATGGCTAAAATTCCAGTTGCAATTTTTACAAAGTCCCTTAAAAATTTTCCAATTTTTGTCCCAATTCTTCCCATTCCCATTGAAACTTTTCAAATCCCTCTCAAAATTGTTGAAATTCTCTTGAAGCTTTTAAAATTCTCTCTAGAATTTTCAAAATCCACTTCATCATGTTTACAATTTCACGTCAAAAAATGGCTAAAATTCCAGTTGAAATTTTTTCAAAGTCCCTTAAAAATTTTCCAATTTTTGTCCCAATTCTTCCCATTCCCATTGAAACTTTTCAAATCCCTCTCAAAATTGTTGAAATTCTCTTGAAGCTTTTAAAATTCTCTCTAGAATTTTCAAAATCCATGGCCACATGTTTACAATTTCACGTCAAAAAATGGCTAAAATTCCAGTTGAAATTTTTTCAAAGTCCCTTAAAAATTTTCCAATTTTTGTCCCAATTCTTCCCATTCCCATTGAAACTTTTCAAATCCCTCTCAAAATTGTGGAAATTCTCTTGAAGCTTTTAAAATTCTCTCTAGAATTTTCAAAATCCATGTCCACATGTTTACAATTTCACGTCAAAAAACGGCTAAAATTCCAGTTGAAATTTTTTCAAAGTCCCTTAAAAATTTTCCAATTTTTGTCCCAATTCTTCCCATTCCCATTGAAACTTTTCAAATCCCTCTCCAAATTGTTGAAATTCTCTTGAAGCTTTTAAAATTCTCTCTAGAATTTTCAAAATCCATGTCCACATGTTTACAATTTCACGTAAAAAAATTGCTAAAATTCCAGTTGAAATTTTTTCAAAGTCCCTTAAAAATTTTCCAATTTTTGTCCCAATTCTTCCCATTCCCATTGAAACTTTTCAAATCCCTCTCAAAATTGTAGAAATTCTGTTGAAGCTTTTAAAATTCTCTCTAGAATTTTCAAAATCCATGTCCACATGTTTACAATTTCACATTAAAAAATTGCTAAAATTCCAGTTGCAATTTTTTCAAAGTCCCTTAAAAATTTTCCAATTTTTGTCCCAATTCTTCCCATTCCCATTGAAACTTTTCAAATCCCTCTCAAAATTGTTGAAATTCTCTTGAAGCTTTTAAAATTCTCTCTAGAATTTTCAAAATCCATGTCCACATGTTTACAATTTCACGTCAAAAAACGGCTAAAATTCCAGTTGCAATTTTTTCAAAGTCCCTTCAAAATTTTCCAATTTTTGTCCCAATTCTTCCCATTCCCATTGAAACTTTTCAAATCCCTCTCAAAATTGTTGAAATTCTCTTGAAGCTTTTAAAATTCTCTCTAGAATTTTCAAAATCCATGTCCACATGTTTACAATTTCACATAAAAAAAGGCTATAATTCCAGTTGAAATTTTTTCAAAGTCCCTTAAAAATTTTCCAATTTTTGTCCCAATTCTTCCCATTCCCATTGAAACTTTTCAAATCCCTCTCCAAATTGTTGAAATTCTCTTGAAGCTTTTAAAATTCTCTCTAGAATTTTCAAAATCCATGTCCACATGTTTACAATTTCACGTCAAAAAATGGCTAAAATTCCAGTTGAAATTTTTTCAAAGTCCCTGAAAAATTTTCCAATTTTTGTCCCAATTCTTCCCATTCCCATTGAAACTTTTCAAATCCCTCTCCAAATTGTTGAAATTCTGTTGAAGCTTTTAAAATTCTCTCTAGAATTTTCAAAATCCATGTCCACATGTTTACAATTTCACGTCAAAAAATTGGAAAATTCCAGTTGAAATTTTTTCAAAGTCCCTTAAAAATTTTCCAATTTTTGTACCAATTCTTCCCATTCCCATTGAAACTTTTCAAATCCCTCTCAAAATTGTGGAAATTCTGTTGAAGCTTTTAAAATTCTCTCTAGAATTTTCAAAATCCATGGCCACATGTTTACAATTTCACGTCAAAAAATGGCTAAAATTCCAGTTGAAATTTTTTCAAAGTCCCTGAAAAATTTTCCAATTTTTGCCCCAATTCTTCCCATTCCCATTGAAACTTTTCAAATCCCTCTCAAAATTGTTGAAATTCTGTTGAAGCTTTTAAAATTCTCTCTAGAATTTTCAAAATCCATGTCCACATGTTTACAATTTCACGTCAAAAAATGGCTAAAATTCCAGTTGCAATTTTTTCAAAGTCCCTGAAAAATTTTCCAATTTTTGTCCCAATTCTTCCCATTCCCATTGAAACTTTTCAAATCCCTCTCCAAATTGTTGAAATTCTGTTGAAGCTTTTAAAATTCTCTCTAGAATTTTCAAAATCCATGTCCACATGTTTACAATTTCACGTCAAAAAATGGCTAAAATTCCAGTTGAAATTTTTTCAAAGTCCCTTAAAAATTTTCCAATTTTTGTCCCAATTCTTCCCATTCCCATTGAAACTTTTCAAATCCCTCTCAAAATTGTTGAAATTCTGTTGAAGCTTTTAAAATTCTCTCTAGAATTTTCAAAATCCATGTCCACATGTTTACAATTTCACGTCAAAAAATGGCTAAAATTCCAGTTGAAATTTTTTCAAAGTCCCTGAAAAATTTTCCAATTTTTGTCCCAATTCTTCCCATTCCCATTGAAACTTTTCAAATCCCTCTCAAAATTGTTGAAATTCTCTTGAAGCTTTTAAAATTCTCTCTAGAATTTTCAAAATCCACTTCATCATATTTACAATTTCACGTCAAAAAATGGCTAAAATTCCAGTTGAAATTTTTTCAAAGTCCCTTAAAAATTTTCCAATTTTTGTCCCAATTCTTCCCATTCCCATTGAAACTTTTCAAATCCCTCTCAAAATTGTGGAAATTCTCTTGAAGCTTTTAAAATTCTCTCTAGAATTTTCAAAATCCATGGCCACATGTTTACAATTTCACGTCAAAAAATGGCTAAAATTCCAGTTGAAATTTTTTCAAAGTCCCTTAAAAATTTTCCAATTTTTGTCCCAATTCTTCCCATTCCCATTGAAACTTTTCAAATCCCTCTCAAAATTGTGGAAATTCTCTTGAAGCTTTTAAAATTCTCTCTAGAATTTTCAAAATCCATGTCCACATGTTTACAATTTCACGTCAAAAAACGGCTAAAATTCCAGTTGAAATTTTTTCAAAGTCCCTTAAAAATTTTCCAATTTTTGTCCCAATTCTTCCCATTCCCATTGAAACTTTTCAAATCCCTCTCCAAATTGTTGAAATTCTCTTGAAGCTTTTAAAATTCTCTCTAGAATTTTCAAAATCCATGTCCACATGTTTACAATTTCACGTAAAAAAATTGCTAAAATTCCAGTTGAAATTTTTTCAAAGTCCCTTAAAAATTTTCCAATTTTTGTCCCAATTCTTCCCATTCCCATTGAAACTTTTCAAATCCCTCTCAAAATTGTAGAAATTCTGTTGAAGCTTTTAAAATTCTCTCTAGAATTTTCAAAATCCATGTCCACGTGTTTACAATTTCACATTAAAAAATTGCTAAAATTCCAGTTGCAATTTTTTCAAAGTCCCTTAAAAATTTTCCAATTTTTGTCCCAATTCTTCCCATTCCCATTGAAACTTTTCAAATCCCTCTCAAAATTGTTGAAATTCTCTTGAAGCTTTTAAAATTCTCTCTAGAATTTTCAAAATCCATGTCCACATGTTTACAATTTCACGTCAAAAAACGGCTAAAATTCCAGTTGAAATTTTTTCAAAGTCCCTTAAAAATTTTCCAATTTTTGCCCCAATTCTTCCCATTCCCATTGAAACTTTTCAAATCCCTCTCAAAATTGTTGAAATTCTGTTGAAGCTTTTAAAATTCTCTCTAGAATTTTCAAAATCCATGTCCACATGTTTACAATTTCACGTCAAAAAATGGCTAAAATTCCAGTTGAAATTTTCTCAAAGTCCCTTAAAAATTTTCCAATTTTTGTCCCAATTCTTCCCATTCCCATTGAAACTTTTCAAATCCCTCTCAAAATTGTTGAAATTCTGTTGAAGCTTTTAAAATTCTCTCTAGAATTTTCAAAATCCATGTCCACATGTTTACAATTTCACGTCAAAAAATGGCTAAAATTCCAGTTGCAATTTTTTCAAAGTCCCTTAAAAATTTTCCAATTTTTGTCCCAATTCTTCCCATTCCCATTGAAACTTTTCAAATCCCTCTCAAAATTGTTGAAATTCTGTTGAAGCTTTTAAAATTCTCTCTAGAATTTTCAAAATCCATGTCCACATGTTTACAATTTCACGTCAAAAAATGGCTAAAATTCCAGTTGAAATTTTTTCAAAGTCCCTTAAAAATTTTCCAATTTTTGTCCCAATTCTTCCCATTCCCATTGAAACTTTTCAAATCCCTCTCAAAATTGTTGAAATTCTGTTGAAGCTTTTAAAATTCTCTCTAGAATTTTCAAAATCCATGTCCACATGTTTACAATTTCACGTCAAAAAATGGCTAAAATTCCAGTTGCAATTTTTTCAAAGTCCCTTAAAAATTTTCCAATTTTTGTCCCAATTCTTCCCATTCCCATTGAAACTTTTCAAATCCCTCTCAAAATTGTTGAAATTCTGTTGAAGCTTTTAAAATTCTCTCTAGAATTTTCAAAATCCATGTCCACATGTTTACAATTTCACGTCAAAAAATGGCTAAAATTCCAGTTGAAATTTTTTCAAAGTCCCTGAAAAATTTTCCAATTTTTGTCCCAAGTCTTCCCATTCCCATTGAAACTTTTCAAATCCCTCTCAAAATTGTTGAAATTCTGTTGAAGCTTTTAAAATTCTCTCTAGAATTTTCAAAATCCATGTCCACATGTTTACAATTTCACGTCAAAAAATGGCTAAAATTCCAGTTGAAATTTTTTCAAAGTCCCTTAAAAATTTTCCAATTTTTGCCCCAATTCTTCCCATTCCCATTGAAACTTTTCAAATCCCTCTCAAAATTGTTGAAATTCTGTTGAAGCTTTTAAAATTCTCTCTAGAATTTTCAAAATCCATGTCCACATGTTTACAATTTCACGTCAAAAAATGGCTAAAATTCCAGTTGCAATTTTTTCAAAGTCCCTGAAAAATTTTCCAATTTTTGTCCCAATTCTTCCCATTCCCATTGAAACTTTTCAAATCCCTCTCAAAATTGTTGAAATTCTGTTGAAGCTTTTAAAATTCTCTCTAGAATTTTCAAAATCCATGTCCACATGTTTACAATTTCACGTCAAAAAATGGCTAAAATTCCAGTTGAAATTTTTTCAAAGTCCCTGAAAAATTTTCCAATTTTTGTCCCAATTCTTCCCATTCCCATTGAAACTTTTCAAATCCCTCTCAAAATTGTTGAAATTCTGTTGAAGCTTTTAAAATTCTCTCTAGAATTTTCAAAATCCATGTCCACATGTTTACAATTTCACGTCAAAAAATGGCTAAAATTCCAGTTGCAATTTTTTCAAAGTCCCTGAAAAATTTTCCAATTTTTGTCCCAATTCTTCCCATTCCCATTGAAACTTTTCAAATCCCTCTCAAAATTGTTGAAATTCTGTTGAAGCTTTTAAAATTCTCTCTAGAATTTTCAAAATCCATGTCCACATGTTTACAATTTCACGTCAAAAAATTGCTAAAATTCCAGTTGAAATTTTTTCAAAGTCCCTTAAAAATTTTCCAATTTTTGTCCCAATTCTTCCCATTCCCATTGAAACTTTTCAAATCCCTCTCAAAATTGTGGAAATTCTCTTGAAGCTTTTAAAATTCTCTCTAGAATTTTCAAAATCCATGGCCACATGTTTACAATTTCACGTCAAAAAATGGCTAAAATTCCAGTTGAAATTTTTTCAAAGTCCCTTAAAAATTTTCCAATTTTTGTCCCAATTCTTCCCATTCCCATTGAAACTTTTCAAATCCCTCTCAAAATTGTGGAAATTCTCTTGAAGCTTTTAAAATTCTCTCTAGAATTTTCAAAATCCATGTCCACATGTTTACAATTTCACGTCAAAAAACGGCTAAAATTCCAGTTGAAATTTTTTCAAAGTCCCTTAAAAATTTTCCAATTTTTGTCCCAATTCTTCCCATTCCCATTGAAACTTTTCAAATCCCTCTCCAAATTGTTGAAATTCTCTTGAAGCTTTTAAAATTCTCTCCAGAATTTTCAAAATCCATGTCCACATGTTTACAATTTCACGTAAAAAAATGGCTAAAATTCCAGTTGCAATTTTTTCAAAGTCCCTTAAAAATTTTCCAATTTTTGTCCCAATTCTTCCCATTCCCATTGAAACTTTTCAAATCCCTCTCAAAATTGTTGAAATTCTGTTGAAGCTTTTAAAATTCTCTCTAGAATTTTCAAAATCCATGTCCACGTGTTTACAATTTCACATTAAAAAATTGCTAAAATTCCAGTTGCAATTTTTTCAAAGTCCCTTAAAAATTTTCCAATTTTTGTCCCAATTCTTCCCATTCCCATTGAAACTTTTCAAATCCCTCTCAAAATTGTTGAAATTCTCTTGAAGCTTTTAAAATTCTCTCTAGAATTTTCAAAATCCATGTCCACATGTTTACAATTTCACGTCAAAAAATGGCTAAAATTCCAGTTGAAATTTTTTCAAAGTCCCTTAAAAATTTTCCAATTTTTGTCCCAATTCTTCCCATTCCCATTGAAACTTTTCAAATCCCTCTCAAAATTGTTGAAATTCTCTTGAAGCTTTTAAAATTCTCTCTAGAATTTTCAAAATCCATGTCCACATGTTTACAATTTCACATAAAAAAAGGCTATAATTCCAGTTGAAATTTTTTCAAAGTCCCTTAAAAATTTTCCAATTTTTGTCCCAATTCTTCCCATTCCCATTGAAACTTTTCAAATCCCTCTCCAAATTGTTGAAATTCTGTTGAAGCTTTTAAAATTCTCTCTAGAATTTTCAAAATCCATGTCCACATGTTTACAATTTCACGTCAAAAAATTGGAAAATTCCAGTTGAAATTTTTTCAAAGTCCCTTAAAAATTTTCCAATTTTTGCCCCAATTCTTCCCATTCCCATTGAAACTTTTCAAATCCCTCTCAAAATTGTGGAAATTCTGTTGAAGCTTTTAAAATTCTCTCTAGAATTTTCAAAATCCATGTCCACATGTTTACAATTTCACGTCAAAAAATGGCTAAAATTCCAGTTGAAATTTTTTCAAAGTCCCTTAAAAATTTTCCAATTTTTGCCCCAATTCTTCCCATTCCCATTGAAACTTTTCAAATCCCTCTCCAAATTGTTGAAATTCTGTTGAAGCTTTTAAAATTCTCTCTAGAATTTTCAAAATCCATGGCCACATGTTTACAATTTCACGTCAAAAAATGGCTAAAATTCCAGTTGCAATTTTTTCAAAGTCCCTGAAAAATTTTCCAATTTTTGTCCCAATTCTTCCCATTCCCATTGAAACTTTTCAAATCCCTCTCAAAATTGTTGAAATTCTGTTGAAGCTTTTAAAATTCTCTCTAGAATTTTCAAAATCCATGTCCACATGTTTACAATTTCACGTCAAAAAATGGCTAAAATTCCAGTTGAAATTTTTTCAAAGTCCCTTAAAAATTTTCCAATTTTTGTCCCAATTCTTCCCATTCCCATTGAAACTTTTCAAATCCCTCTCAAAATTGTTGAAATTCTCTTGAAGCTTTTAAAATTCTCTCTAGAATTTTCAAAATCCACTTCATCATATTTACAATTTCACGTCAAAAAATGGCTAAAATTCCAGTTGAAATTTTTTCAAAGTCCCTTAAAAATTTTCCAATTTTTGTCCCAATTCTTCCCATTCCCATTGAAACTTTTCAAATCCCTCTCCAAATTGTTGAAATTCTCTTGAAGCTTTTAAAATTCTCTCTAGAATTTTCAAAATCCATGGCCACATGTTTACAATTTCACGTCAAAAAATGGCTAAAATGCCAGTTGAAATTTTTTCAAAGTCCCTTAAAAATTTTCCAATTTTTGTCCCAATTCTTCCCATTCCCATTGAAACTTTTCAAATCCCTCTCAAAATTGTGGAAATTCTCTTGAAGCTTTTAAAATTCTCTCTAGAATTTTCAAAATCCATGTCCACATGTTTACAATTTCACGTCAAAAAACGGCTAAAATTCCAGTTGAAATTTTTTCAAAGTCCCTTCAAAATTTTCCAATTTTTGTCCCAATTCTTCCCATTCCCATTGAAACTTTTCAAATCCCTCTCCAAATTGTTGAAATTCTCTTGAAGCTTTTAAAATTCTCTCTAGAATTTTCAAAATCCATGTCCACATGTTTACAATTTCACGTAAAAAAATTGCTAAAATTCCAGTTGAAATTTTTTCAAAGTCCCTTAAAAATTTTCCAATTTTTGTCCCAATTCTTCCCATTCCCATTGAAACTTTTCAAATCCCTCTCAAAATTGTAGAAATTCTGTTGAAGCTTTTAAAATTCTCTCTAGAATTTTCAAAATCCATGTCCACGTGTTTACAATTTCACATTAAAAAATTGCTAAAATTCCAGTTGCAATTTTTTCAAAGTCCCTTAAAAATTTTCCAATTTTTGTCCCAATTCTTCCCATTCCCATTGAAACTTTTCAAATCCCTCTCAAAATTGTTGAAATTCTCTTGAAGCTTTTAAAATTCTCTCTAGAATTTTCAAAATCCATGTCCACATGTTTACAATTTCACGTCAAAAAACGGCTAAAATTCCAGTTGAAATTTTTTCAAAGTCCCTTAAAAATTTTCCAATTTTTGCCCCAATTCTTCCCATTCCCATTGAAACTTTTCAAATCCCTCTCCAAATTGTTGAAATTCTGTTGAAGCTTTTAAAATTCTCTCTAGAATTTTCAAAATCCATGTCCACATGTTTACAATTTCACGTCAAAAAATGGCTAAAATTCCAGTTGAAATTTTTTCAAAGTCCCTTCAAAATTTTCCAATTTTTGTCCCAATTCTTCCCATTCCCATTGAAACTTTTCAAATCCCTCTCAAAATTGTTGAAATTCTGTTGAAGCTTTTAAAATTCTCTCTAGAATTTTCAAAATCCATGTCCACATGTTTACAATTTCACGTCAAAAAATGGCTAAAATTCCAGTTGAAATTTTTTCAAAGTCCCTTAAAAATTTTCCAATTTTTGTCCCAATTCTTCCCATTCCCATTGAAACTTTTCAAATCCCTCTCCAAATTGTTGAAATTCTCTTGAAGCTTTTAAAATTCTCTCTAGAATTTTCAAAATCCATGTCCACATGTTTACAATTTCACGTCAAAAAATGGCTAAAATTCCAGTTGAAATTTTTTCAAAGTCCCTGAAAAATTTTCCAATTTTTGTCCCAATTCTTCCCATTCCCATTGAAACTTTTCAAATCCCTCTCAAAATTGTTGAAATTCTGTTGAAGCTTTTAAAATTCTCTCTAGAATTTTCAAAATCCATGTCCACATGTTTACAATTTCACGTCAAAAAATGGCTAAAATTCCAGTTGCAATTTTTTCAAAGTCCCTTAAAAATTTTCCAATTTTTGTCCCAATTCTTCCCATTCCCATTGAAACTTTTCAAATCCCTCTCAAAATTGTTGAAATTCTGTTGAAGCTTTTAAAATTCTCTCTAGAATTTTCAAAATCCATGTCCACATGTTTACAATTTCACGTCAAAAAATGGCTAAAATTCCAGTTGAAATTTTTTCAAAGTCCCTGAAAAATTTTCCAATTTTTGTCCCAATTCTTCCCATTCCCATTGAAACTTTTCAAATCCCTCTCAAAATTGTGGAAATTCTGTTGAAGCTTTTAAAATTCTCTCTAGAATTTTCAAAATCCATGTCCACATGTTTACAATTTCACGTCAAAAAATGGCTAAAATTCCAGTTGAAATTTTTTCAAAGTCCCTTAAAAATTTTCCAATTTTTGCCCCAATTCTTCCCATTCCCATTGAAACTTTTCAAATCCCTCTCAAAATTGTTGAAATTCTGTTGAAGCTTTTAAAATTCTCTCTAGAATTTTCAAAATCCATGTCCACATGTTTACAATTTCACGTCAAAAAATGGCTAAAATTCCAGTTGCAATTTTTTCAAAGTCCCTGAAAAATTTTCCAATTTTTGTCCCAATTCTTCCCATTCCCATTGAAACTTTTCAAATCCCTCTCAAAATTGTTGAAATTCTGTTGAAGCTTTTAAAATTCTCTCTAGAATTTTCAAAATCCATGTCCACATGTTTACAATTTCACGTCAAAAAATGGCTAAAATTCCAGTTGAAATTTTTTCAAAGTCCCTTAAAAATTTTCCAATTTTTGTCCCAATTCTTCCCATTCCCATTGAAACTTTTCAAATCCCTCTCAAAATTGTGGAAATTCTCTTGAAGCTTTTAAAATTCTCTCTAGAATTTTCAAAATCCATGTCCACATGTTTACAATTTCACGTCAAAAAATGGCTAAAATTCCAGTTGCAATTTTTTCAAAGTCCCTGAAAAATTTTCCAATTTTTGTCCCAATTCTTCCCATTCCCATTGAAACTTTTCAAATCCCTCTCAAAATTGTTGAAATTCTCTTGAAGCTTTTAAAATTCTCTCTAGAATTTTCAAAATCCACTTCATCATATTTACAATTTCACGTCAAAAAATGGCTAAAATTCCAGTTGAAATTTTTTCAAAGTCCCTTAAAAATTTTCCAATTTTTGTCCCAATTCTTCCCATTCCCATTGAAACTTTTCAAATCCCTCTCAAAATTGTGGAAATTCTCTTGAAGCTTTTAAAATTCTCTCTAGAATTTTCAAAATCCATGGCCACATGTTTACAATTTCACGTCAAAAAATGGCTAAAATTCCAGTTGAAATTTTTTCAAAGTCCCTTAAAAATTTTCCAATTTTTGTCCCAATTCTTCCCATTCCCATTGAAACTTTTCAAATCCCTCTCAAAATTGTGGAAATTCTCTTGAAGCTTTTAAAATTCTCTCTAGAATTTTCAAAATCCATGTCCACATGTTTACAATTTCACGTCAAAAAACGGCTAAAATTCCAGTTGAAATTTTTTCAAAGTCCCTTAAAAATTTTCCAATTTTTGTCCCAATTCTTCCCATTCCCATTGAAACTTTTCAAATCCCTCTCCAAATTGTTGAAATTCTCTTGAAGCTTTTAAAATTCTCCCTAGAATTTTCAAAATCCATGTCCACATGTTTACAATTTCACGTAAAAAAATTGCTAAAATTCCAGTTGAAATTTTTTCAAAGTCCCTTAAAAATTTTCCAATTTTTGTCCCAATTCTTCCCATTCCCATTGAAACTTTTCAAATCCCTCTCAAAATTGTAGAAATTCTGTTGAAGCTTTTAAAATTCTCTCTAGAATTTTCAAAATCCATGTCCACATGTTTACAATTTCACATTAAAAAATTGCTAAAATTCCAGTTGCAATTTTTTCAAAGTCCCTTAAAAATTTTCCAATTTTTGTCCCAATTCTTCCCATTCCCATTGAAACTTTTCAAATCCCTCTCAAAATTGTTGAAATTCTCTTGAAGCTTTTAAAATTCTCTCTAGAATTTTCAAAATCCATGTCCACATGTTTACAATTTCACGTCAAAAAACGGCTAAAATTCCAGTTGAAATTTTTTCAAAGTCCCTTAAAAATTTTCCAATTTTTGCCCCAATTCTTCCCATTCCCATTGAAACTTTTCAAATCCCTCTCCAAATTGTTGAAATTCTGTTGAAGCTTTTAAAATTCTCTCTAGAATTTTCAAAATCCATGTCCACATGTTTACAATTTCACGTCAAAAAATGGCTAAAATTCCAGTTGAAATTTTTTCAAAGTCCCTTAAAAATTTTCCAATTTTTGTCCCAATTCTTCCCATTCCCATTGAAACTTTTCAAATCCCTCTCAAAATTGTTGAAATTCTGTTGAAGCTTTTAAAATTCTCTCTAGAATTTTCAAAATCCATGTCCACATGTTTACAATTTCACGTCAAAAAATGGCTAAAATTCCAGTTGAAATTTTTTCAAAGTCCCTTAAAAATTTTCCAATTTTTGTCCCAATTCTTCCCATTCCCATTGAAACTTTTCAAATCCCTCTCAAAATTGTTGAAATTCTGTTGAAGCTTTTAAAATTCTCTCTAGAATTTTCAAAATCCATGTCCACATGTTTACAATTTCACGTCAAAAAATGGCTAAAATTCCAGTTGAAATTTTTTCAAAGTCCCTTAAAAATTTTCCAATTTTTGTCCCAATTCTTCCCATTCCCATTGAAACTTTTCAAATCCCTCTCAAAATTGTTGAAATTCTGTTGAAGCTTTTAAAATTCTCTCTAGAATTTTCAAAATCCATGTCCACATGTTTACAATTTCACATAAAAAAAGGCTAAAATTCCAGTTGAAATTTTTTCAAAGTCCCTTAAAAATTTTCCAATTTTTGTCCCAATTCTTCCCATTCCCATTGAAACTTTTCAAATCCCTCTCAAAATTGTGGAAATTCTCTTGAAGCTTTTAAAATTCTCTCTAGAATTTTCAAAATCCATGTCCACATGTTTACAATTTCACGTCAAAAAATTGCTAAAATTCCAGTTGAAATTTTTTCAAAGTCCCTTAAAAATTTTCCAATTTTTGTCCCAATTCTTCCCATTCCCATTGAAACTTTTCAAATCCCTCTCAAAATTGTTGAAATTCTGTTGAAGCTTTTAAAATTCTCTCTAGAATTTTCAAAATCCACTTCAACATGTTTACAATTTCACGTCAAAAAATGGCTAAAATTCCAGTTGAAATTTTTTCTAAGTCCCTTAAAAATTTTCCAATTTTTGTCCCAATTCTTCCCATTCCCATTGAAACTTTTCAAATCCCTCTCCAAATTGTTGAAATTCTGTTGAAGCTTTTAAAATTCTCTCTAGAATTTTCAAAATCCATGTCCACATGTTTACAATTTCACGTCAAAATTGCTAAAATTACAGTTGAAATTTTTTCAAAGTCCCTTAAAAATTTTCCAATTTTTGTCCCAATTCTTCCCATTCCCATTGAAACTTTTCAAATCCCTCTCAAAATTGTTGAAATTCTCTTGAAGCTTTTAAAATTCTCTCTAGAATTTTCAAAATCCATGTCCACATGTTTACAATTTCACGTCAAAAAACGGCTAAAATTCCAGTTGAAATTTTTTCAAAGTCCCTTAAAAATTTTCCAATTTTTGCCCCAATTCTTCCCATTCCCATTGAAACTTTTCAAATCCCTCTCCAAATTGTTGAAATTCTGTTGAAGCTTTTAAAATTCTCTCTAGAATTTTCAAAATCCATGTCCACATGTTTACAATTTCACGTCAAAAAATGGCTAAAATTCCAGTTGAAATTTTTTCAAAGTCCCTTAAAAATTTTCCAATTTTTGTCCCAATTCTTCCCATTCCCATTGAAACTTTTCAAATCCCTCTCCAAATTGTTGAAATTCTGTTGAAGCTTTTAAAATTCTCTCTAGAATTTTCAAAATCCATGTCCACATGTTTACAATTTCACGTCAAAAAATGGCTAAAATTCCAGTTGAAATTTTTTCAAAGTCCCTTAAAAATTTTCCAATTTTTGTCCCAATTCTTCCCATTCCCATTGAAACTTTTCAAATCCCTCTCAAAATTGTTGAAATTCTGTTGAAGCTTTTAAAATTCTCTCTAGAATTTTCAAAATCCATGTCCACATGTTTACAATTTCACGTCAAAAAATGGCTAAAATTCCAGTTGAAATTTTTTCAAAGTCCCTTAAAAATTTTCCAATTTTTGTCCCAATTCTTCCCATTCCCATTGAAACTTTTCAAATCCCTCTCAAAATTGTTGAAATTCTGTTGAAGCTTTTAAAATTCTCTCTAGAATTTTCAAAATCCATGTCCACATGTTTACAATTTCACATAAAAAAAGGCTAAAATTCCAGTTGAAATTTTTTCAAAGTCCCTTAAAAATTTTCCAATTTTTGTCCCAATTCTTCCCATTCCCATTGAAACTTTTCAAATCCCTCTCAAAATTGTGGAAATTCTCTTGAAGCTTTTAAAATTCTCTCTAGAATTTTCAAAATCCATGTCCACATGTTTACAATTTCACATAAAAAATGGCTAAAATTCCAGTTGAAATTTTTTCAAAGTCCCTTAAAAATTTTCCAATTTTTGTCCCAATTCTTCCCATTCCCATTGAAACTTTTCAAATCCCTCTCAAAATTGCTAAAATTCTGTTGAAGCTTTTAAAATTCTCTCTAGAATTTTCAAAATCCATGTCCACATGTTTACAATTTCACGTAACAAAATGGCTAAAATTCCAGTTGAAATTTTTTCAAAGTCCCTTAAAAATTTTCCAATTTTTGCCCCAATTCTTCCCATTCCCATTGAAACTTTTCAAATCCCTCTCCAAATTGTTGAAATTCTGTTGAAGCTTTTAAAATTCTCTCTAGAATTTTCAAAATCCATGTCCACATGTTTACAATTTCACGTCAAAAAATTGCTAAAATTCCAGTTGAAATTTTTTCAAAGTCCCTTAAAAATTTTCCAATTTTTGTCCCAATTCTTCCCATTCCCATTGAAACTTTTCAAATCCCTCTCAAAATTGTTGAAATTCTGTTGAAGCTTTTAAAATTCTCTCTAGAATTTTCAAAATCCACTTCAACATGTTTACAATTTCACGTCAAAAAATGGCTAAAATTCCAGTTGAAATTTTTTCTAAGTCCCTTAAAAATTTTCCAATTTTTGTCCCAATTCTTCCCATTCCCATTGAAACTTTTCAAATCCCTCTCCAAATTGTTGAAATTCTGTTGAAGCTTTTAAAATTCTCTCTAGAATTTTCAAAATCCATGTCCACATGTTTACAATTTCACGTCAAAATTGCTAAAATTACAGTTGAAATTTTTTCAAAGTCCCTTAAAAATTTTCCAATTTTTGTCCCAATTCTTCCCATTCCCATTGAAACTTTTCAAATCCCTCTCAAAATTGTTGAAATTCTGTTGAAGCTTTTAAAATTCTCTCTAGAATTTTCAAAATCCATGTCCACATGTTTACAATTTCACGTCAAAAAATGGCTAAAATTCCAGTTGCAATTTTTTCAAAGTCCCTTCAAAATTTTCCAATTTTTGTCCCAATTCTTCCCATTCCCATTGAAACTTTTCAAATCCCTCTCAAAATTGTTGAAATTCTCTTGAAGCTTTTAAAATTCTCTCTAGAATTTTCAAAATCCACTTCATCATGTTTACAATTTCACGTCAAAAAATTGCTAAAATTCCAGTTGAAATTTTTTCAAAGTCCCTTAAAAATTTTCCAATTTTTGCCCCAATTCTTCCCATTCCCATTGAAACTTTTCAAATCCCTCTCAAAATTGTTGAAATTCTGTTGAAGCTTTTAAAATTCTCTCTAGAATTTTCAAAATCCATGTCCACATGTTTACAATTTCACGTCAAAAAATGGCTAAAATTCCAGTTGAAATTTTTTCAAAGTCCCTTAAAAATTTTCCAATTTTTGTCCCAATTCTTCCCATTCCCATTGAAACTTTTCAAATCCCTCTCAAAATTGTGGAAATTCTCTTGAAGCTTTTAAAATTCTCTCTAGAATTTTCAAAATCCATGTCCACATGTTTACAATTTCACGTCAAAAAATGGCTAAAATTCCAGTTGAAATTTTTTCAAAGTCCCTGAAAAATTTTCCAATTTTTGTCCCAATTCTTCCCATTCCCATTGAAACTTTTCAAATCCCTCTCAAAATTGTTGAAATTCTGTTGAAGCTTTTAAAATTCTCTCTAGAATTTTCAAAATCCATGTCCACATGTTTACAATTTCACGTCAAAAAATTGGAAAATTCCAGTTGAAATTTTTTCAAAGTCCCTTAAAAATTTTCCAATTTTTGTCCCAATTCTTCCCATTCCCATTGAAACTTTTCAAATCCCTCTCAAAATTGTTGAAATTCTGTTGAAGCTTTTAAAATTCTCTCTAGAATTTTCAAAATCCATGTCCACATGTTTACAAATTCACGTCAAAAAATTGGAAAATTCCAGTTGAAATTTTTTCAAAGTCCCTTAAAAATTTTCCAATTTTTGTACCAATTCTTCCCATTCCCATTGAAACTTTTCAAATCCCTCTCAAAATTGCTAAAATTCTGTTGAAGCTTTTAAAATTCTCTCTAGAATTTTCAAAATCCATGTCCACATGTTTACAATTTCACATAAAAAATGGCTAAAATTCCAGTTGAAATTTTTTCAAAGTCCCTTAAAAATTTTCCAATTTTTGCCCCAATTCTTCCCATTCCCATTGAAACTTTTCAAATCCCTCTCAAAATTGTTGAAATTCTGTTGAAGCTTTTAAAATTCTCTCTAGAATTTTCAAAATCCATGTCCACATGTTTACAATTTCACGTCAAAAAATGGCTAAAATTCCAGTTGAAATTTTTTCAAAGTCCCTTAAAAATTTTCCAATTTTTGTCCCAATTCTTCCCATTCCCATTGAAACTTTTCAAATCCCTCTCAAAATTGTTGAAATTCTGTTGAAGCTTTTAAAATTCTCTCTAGAATTTTCAAAATCCATGTCCACATGTTTACAATTTCACATAAAAAAAGGCTAAAATTCCAGTTGAAATTTTTTCAAAGTCCCTTAAAAATTTTCCAATTTTTGTCCCAATTCTTCCCATTCCCATTGAAACTTTTCAAATCCCTCTCAAAATTGTGGAAATTCTCTTGAAGCTTTTAAAATTCTCTCTAGAATTTTCAAAATCCATGTCCACATGTTTACAATTTCACATAAAAAATGGCTAAAATTCCAGTTGAAATTTTTTCAAAGTCCCTTAAAAATTTTCCAATTTTTGTACCAATTCTTCCCATTCCCATTGAAACTTTTCAAATCCCTCTCAAAATTGCTAAAATTCTGTTGAAGCTTTTAAAATTCTCTCTAGAATTTTCAAAATCCATGTCCACATGTTTACAATTTCACGTAACAAAATGGCTAAAATTCCAGTTGAAATTTTTTCAAAGTCCCTTAAAAATTTTCCAATTTTTGCCCCAATTCTTCCCATTCCCATTGAAACTTTTCAAATCCCTCTCCAAATTGTTGAAATTCTGTTGAAGCTTTTAAAATTCTCTCTAGAATTTTCAAAATCCATGTCCACATGTTTACAATTTCACGTCAAAAAATTGCTAAAATTCCAGTTGAAATTTTTTCAAAGTCCCTTAAAAATTTTCCAATTTTTGTCCCAATTCTTCCCATTCCCATTGAAACTTTTCAAATCCCTCTCAAAATTGTTGAAATTCTGTTGAAGCTTTTAAAATTCTCTCTAGAATTTTCAAAATCCACTTCAACATGTTTACAATTTCACGTCAAAAAATGGCTAAAATTCCAGTTGAAATTTTTTCTAAGTCCCTTAAAAATTTTCCAATTTTTGTCCCAATTCTTCCCATTCCCATTGAAACTTTTCAAATCCCTCTCCAAATTGTTGAAATTCTGTTGAAGCTTTTAAAATTCTCTCTAGAATTTTCAAAATCCATGTCCACATGTTTACAATTTCACGTCAAAATTGCTAAAATTACAGTTGAAATTTTTTCAAAGTCCCTTAAAAATTTTCCAATTTTTGTCCCAATTCTTCCCATTCCCATTGAAACTTTTCAAATCCCTCTCAAAATTGTTGAAATTCTGTTGAAGCTTTTAAAATTCTCTCTAGAATTTTCAAAATCCATGTCCACATGTTTACAATTTCACGTCAAAAAATGGCTAAAATTCCAGTTGCAATTTTTTCAAAGTCCCTTCAAAATTTTCCAATTTTTGTCCCAATTCTTCCCATTCCCATTGAAACTTTTCAAATCCCTCTCAAAATTGTTGAAATTCTCTTGAAGCTTTTAAAATTCTCTCTAGAATTTTCAAAATCCACTTCATCATGTTTACAATTTCACGTCAAAAAATTGCTAAAATTCCAGTTGAAATTTTTTCAAAGTCCCTTAAAAATTTTCCAATTTTTGTCCCAATTCTTCCCATTCCCATTGAAACTTTTCAAATCCCTCTCAAAATTGTTGAAATTCTCTTGAAGCTTTTAAAATTCTCTCTAGAATTGTCAAAATCCATGGCCACATGTTTACAATTTCACGTCAAAAAATGGCTAAAATTCCAGTTGAAATTTTTTCAAAGTCCCTTAAAAATTTTCCAATTTTTGTCCCAATTCTTCCCATTCCCATTGAAACTTTTCAAATCCCTCTCAAAATTGTGGAAATTCTCTTGAAGCTTTTAAAATTCTCTCTAGAATTTTCAAAATCCATGTCCACATGTTTACAATTTCACGTCAAAAAATGGCTAAAATTCCAGTTGAAATTTTTTCAAAGTCCCTTAAAAATTTTCCAATTTTTGTCCCAATTCTTCCCATTGCCATTGAAACTTTTCAAATCCCTCTCAAAATTGTTGAAATTCTGTTGAAGCTTTTAAAATTCTCTCTAGAATTTTCAAAATCCATGTCCACATGTTTACAATTTCACGCCAAAAAATGGCTAAAATTCCAGTTGAAATTTTTTCAAAGTCCCTTAAAAATTTTCCAATTTTTGTCCCAATTCTTCCCATTCCCATTGAAACTTTTCAAATCCCTCTCAAAATTGTGGAAAATCTGTTGAAGCTTTTAAAATTCTCTCTAGAATTTTCAAAATCCATGTCCACATGTTTACAATTTCACGTCAAAAAATGGCTAAAATTCCAGTTGCAATTTTTTCTAAGTCCCTTAAAAATTTTCCAATTTTTGTCCCAATTCTTCCCATTCCCATTGAAACTTTTCAAATCCCTCTCCAAATTGTTGAAATTCTGTTGAAGCTTTTAAAATTCTCTCTAGAATTTTCAAAATCCATGTCCACATGTTTACAATTTCACGTCAAAATTGCTAAAATTACAGTTGAAATTTTTTCAAAGTCCCTTAAAAATTTTCCAATTTTTGTCCCAATTCTTCCCATTCCCATTGAAACTTTTCAAATCCCTCTCAAAATTGTTGAAATTCTGTTGAAGCTTTTAAAATTCTCTCTAGAATTTTCAAAATCCATGTCCACATGTTTACAATTTCACGTCAAAAAATGGCTAAAATTCCAGTTGCAATTTTTTCAAAGTCCCTTCAAAATTTTCCAATTTTTGTCCCAATTCTTCCCATTCCCATTGAAACTTTTCAAATCCCTCTCAAAATTGTTGAAATTCTCTTGAAGCTTTTAAAATTCTCTCTAGAATTTTCAAAATCCACTTCATCATGTTTACAATTTCACGTCAAAAAATTGCTAAAATTCCAGTTGAAATTTTTTCAAAGTCCCTTAAAAATTTTCCAATTTTTGTCCCAATTCTTCCCATTCCCATTGAAACTTTTCAAATCCCTCTCAAAATTGTTGAAATTCTCTTGAAGCTTTTAAAATTCTCTCTAGAATTGTCAAAATCCATGGCCACATGTTTACAATTTCACGTCAAAAAATGGCTAAAATTCCAGTTGAAATTTTTTCAAAGTCCCTTAAAAATTTTCCAATTTTTGTCCCAATTCTTCCCATTCCCATTGAAACTTTTCAAATCCCTCTCAAAATTGTGGAAATTCTCTTGAAGCTTTTAAAATTCTCTCTAGAATTTTCAAAATCCATGTCCACATGTTTACAATTTCACGTCAAAAAATGGCTAAAATTCCAGTTGAAATTTTTTCAAAGTCCCTTAAAAATTTTCCAATTTTTGTCCCAATTCTTCCCATTGCCATTGAAACTTTTCAAATCCCTCTCAAAATTGTTGAAATTCTGTTGAAGCTTTTAAAATTCTCTCTAGAATTTTCAAAATCCATGTCCACATGTTTACAATTTCACGCCAAAAAATGGCTAAAATTCCAGTTGAAATTTTTTCAAAGTCCCTTAAAAATTTTCCAATTTTTGTCCCAATTCTTCCCATTCCCATTGAAACTTTTCAAATCCCTCTCAAAATTGTGGAAAATCTGTTGAAGCTTTTAAAATTCTCTCTAGAATTTTCAAAATCCATGTCCACATGTTTACAATTTCACGTCAAAAAATGGCTAAAATTCCAGTTGCAATTTTTTCAAAGTCCCTTAAAAATTTTCCAATTTTTGTCCCAATTCTTCCCATTCCCATTGAAACTTTTCAAATCCCTCTCAAAATTGTGGAAATTCTGTTGAAGCTTTTAAAATTCTCTCTAGAATTTTCAAAATCCATGTCCACATGTTTACAATTTCACGTCAAAAAATGGCTAAAATTCCAGTTGAAATTTTTTCAAAGTCCCTGAAAAATTTTCCAATTTTTGCCCCAATTCTTCCCATTCCCATTGAAACTTTTCAAATCCCTCTCAAAATTGTTGAAATTCTGTTGAAGCTTTTAAAATTCTCCCTAGAATTTTCAAAATCCATGTCCACATGTTTACAATTTCACGTCAAAAAATGGCTAAAATTCCAGTTGAAATTTTTTCAAAGTCCCTTAAAAATTTTCCAATTTTTGTCCCAATTCTTCCCATTCCCATTGAAACTTTTCAAATCCCTCTCAAAATTGTTGAAATTCTGTTGAAGCTTTTAAAATTCTCTCTAGAATTTTCAAAATCCATGTCCACATGTTTACAATTTCACGTCAAAAAATGGCTAAAATTCCAGTTGAAATTTTTTCAAAGTCCCTTAAAAATTTTCCAATTTTTGTCCCAATTCTTCCCATTCCCATTGAAACTTTTCAAATCCCTCTCAAAATTGTTGAAATTCTCTTGAAGCTTTTAAAATTCTCTCTAGAATTTTCAAAATCCATGTCCACATGTTTACAATTTCACGTCAAAAAATTGGAAAATTCCAGTTGAAATTTTTTCAAAGTCCCTTAAAAATTTTCCAATTTTTGTCCCAATTCTTCCCATTCCCATTGAAACTTTTCAAATCCCTCTCAAAATTGCTAAAATTCTGTTGAAGCTTTTAAAATTCTCTCTAGAATTTTCAAAATCCATGTCCACATGTTTACAATTTCACGTCAAAAAATGGCTAAAATTCCAGTTGAAATTTTTTCAAAGTCCCTTAAAAATTTTCCAATTTTTGTCCCAATTCTTCCCATTCCCATTGAAACTTTTCAAATCCCTCTCAAAATTGTGGAAATTCTCTTGAAGCTTTTAAAATTCTCTCTAGAATTTTCAAAATCCATGTCCACATGTTTACAATTTCACGTCAAAAAATGGCTAAAATTCCAGTTGAAATTTTTTCAAAGTCCCTTAAAAATTTTCCAATTTTTGTCCCAATTCTTCCCATTCCCATTGAAACTTTTCAAATCCCTCTCCAAATTGTTGAAATTCTGTTGAAGCTTTTAAAATTCTCTCTAGAATTTTCAAAATCCACTTCAACATGTTTACAATTTCACGTCAAAAAATGGCTAAAATTCCAGTTGAAATTTTATCAAAGTCCCTTAAAAATTTTCCAATTTTTGTCCCAATTCTTCCCATTCCCATTGAAACTTTTCAAATCCCTCTCAAAATTGTTGAAATTCTGTTGAAGCTTTTAAAATTCTCTCTAGAATTTTCAAAATCCATGTCCACATGTTTACAATTTCACGTCAAAAAATGGCTAAAATTCCAGTTGCAATTTTTTCAAAGTCCCTTAAAAATTTTCCAATTTTTGTCCCAATTCTTCCCATTCCCATTGAAACTTTTCAAATCCCTCTCAAAATTGTGGAAATTCTCTTGAAGCTTTTAAAATTCTCTCTAGAATTTTCAAAATCCATGTCCACATGTTTACAATTTCACGTCAAAAAATTGGAAAATTCCAGTTGAAATTTTTTCAAAGTCCCTTAAAAATTTTCCAATTTTTGTCCCAATTCTTCCCATTCCCATTGAAACTTTTCAAATCCCTCTCAAAATTGCTAAAATTCTGTTGAAGCTTTTAAAATTCTCTCTAGAATTTTCAAAATCCATGTCCACATGTTTACAATTTCACATAAAAAAAGGCTAAAATTCCAGTTGAAATTTTTTCAAAGTCCCTTAAAAATTTTCCAATTTTTGTCCCAATTCTTCCCATTCCCATTGAAACTTTTCAAATCCCTCTCAAAATTGTTGAAATTCTCTTGAAGCTTTTAAAATTCTCTCTAGAATTTTCAAAATCCACTTCATCATGTTTACAATTTCACGTCAAAAAATTGCTAAAATTCCAGTTGAAATTTTTTCAAAGTCCCTTAAAAATTTTCCAATTTTTGTCCCAATTCTTCCCATTCCCATTGAAACTTTTCAAATCCCTCTCAAAATTGTTGAAATTCTCTTGAAACTTTTAAAATTCTCTCTAGAATTGTCAAAATCCATGGCCACATGTTTACAATTTCACGTCAAAAAATGGCTAAAATTCCAGTTGAAATTTTTTCAAAGTCCCTTAAAAATTTTCCAATTTTTGTCCCAATTCTTCCCATTCCCATTGAAACTTTTCAAATCCCTCTCAAAATTGTGGAAATTCTCTTGAAGCTTTTAAAATTCTCTCTAGAATTTTCAAAATCCATGTCCACATGTTTACAATTTCACGTCAAAAAATGGCTAAAATTCCAGTTGAAATTTTTTCAAAGTCCCTGAAAAATTTTCCAATTTTTGTCCCAATTCTTCCCATTGCCATTGAAACTTTTCAAATCCCTCTCAAAATTGTGGAAATTCTGTTGAAGCTTTTAAAATTCTCTCTAGAATTTTCAAAATCCATGTCCACATGTTTACAATTTCACGCCAAAAAATGGCTAAAATTCCAGTTGAAATTTTTCAAAGTCCCTTAAAAATTTTCCAATTTTTGTCCCAATTCTTCCCATTCCCATTGAAACTTTTCAAATCCCTCTCAAAATTGTTGAAATTCTCTTGAAGCTTTTAAAATTCTCTCTAGAATTTTCAAAATCCATGTCCACATGTTTACAATTTCACGTCAAAAAATGGCTAAAATTCCAGTTGAAATTTTTTCAAAGTCCCTTAAAAATTTTCCAATTTTGTCCCAATTCTTCCCATTCCCATTGAAACTTTTCAAATCCCTCTCAAAATTGCTAAAATTCTGTTGAAGCTTTTAAAATTCTCTCTAGAATTTTCAAAATCCATGTCCACATGTTTACAATTTCACGTCAAAAAATGGCTAAAATTCCAGTTGAAATTTTTTCAAAGTCCCTTAAAAATTTTCCAATTTTTGTCCCAATTCTTCCCATTGCCATTGAAACTTTTCAAATCCCTCTCAAAATTGTTGAAATTCTGTTGAAGCTTTTAAATTCTCTCTAGAATTTTCAAAATCCATGGCCACATGTTTACAATTTCACGTCAAAAAATGGCTAAAATTCCAGTTGAAATTTTTTCAAAGTCCCTTAAAAATTTTCCAATTTTTGTCCCAATTCTTCCCATTCCCATTGAAACTTTTCAAATCCCTCTCAAAATTGTGGAAATTCTCTTGAAGCTTTTAAAATTCTCTCTAGAATTTTCAAAATCCATGTCCACATGTTTACAATTTCACGTCAAAAAATTGGAAAATTCCAGTTGAAATTTTTTCAAAGTCCCTTAAAAATTTTCCAATTTTTGTCCCAATTCTTCCCATTCCCATTGAAACTTTTCAAATCCCTCTCAAAATTGTTGAAATTCTCTTGAAGCTTTTAAAATTCTCTCTAGAATTTTCAAAATCCATGTCCACATCTTTACAATTTCACGTCAAAAAATGGCTAAAATTCCAGTTGAAATTTTTTCAAAGTCCCTTAAAAATTTTCCAATTTTTGTCCCAATTCTTCCCATTCCCATTGAAACTTTTCAAATCCCTCTCAAAATTGTTGAAATTCTCTTGAAGCTTTTAAAATTCTCTCTAGAATTTTCAAAATCCATGTCCACATGTTTACAATTTCACGTCAAAAAATGGCTAAAATTCCAGTTGAAATTTTTCAAAGTCCCTGAAAAATTTTCCAATTTTTGCCCCAATTCTTCCCATTCCCATTGAAACTTTTCAAATCCCTCTCAAAATTGTTGAAATTCTGTTGAAGCTTTTAAAATTCTCCCTAGAATTTTCAAAATCCATGTCCACATGTTTACAATTTCACGTCAAAAAATGGCTAAAATTCCAGTTGAAATTTTTTCAAAGTCCCTTAAAAATTTCCAATTTTTGTCCCAATTCTTCCCATTCCCATTGAAACTTTTCAAATCCCTCTCAAAATTGTGGAAATTCTCTTGAAGCTTTTAAAATTCTCTCTAGAATTTTCAAAATCCATGTCCACATGTTTACAATTTCACGTCAAAAAATTGGAAAATTCCAGTTGAAATTTTTTCAAAGTCCCTTAAAAATTTTCCAATTTTTGTCCCAATTCTTCCCATTCCCATTGAAACTTTTCAAATCCCTCTCAAAATTGTTGAAATTCTCTTGAAGCTTTTAAAATTCTCTCTAGAATTTTCAAAATCCATGTCCACATCTTTACAATTTCACGTCAAAAAATGGCTAAAATTCCAGTTGAAATTTTTTCAAAGTCCCTTAAAAATTTTCCAATTTTTGTCCCAATTCTTCCCATTCCCATTGAAACTTTTCAAATCCCTCTCAAAATTGTTGAAATTCTCTTGAAGCTTTTAAAATTCTCTCTAGAATTTTCAAAATCCATGTCCACATGTTTACAATTTCACGTCAAAATGGCTAAAATTCCAGTTGAAATTTTTTCAAAGTCCCTTAAAAATTTTCCAATTTTTGTCCCAATTCTTCCCATTCCCATTGAAACTTTTCAAATCCCTCTCAAAATTGTGGAAATTCTGTTGAAGCTTTTAAAATTCTCTCTAGAATTTTCAAAATCCATGTCCACATGTTTACAATTTCACGTCAAAAAATGGCTAAAATTCCAGTTGCAATTTTTTCAAAGTCCCTTCAAAATTTTCCAATTTTGTCCCAATTCTTCCCATTCCCATTGAAACTTTTCAAATCCCTCTCAAATTGTGGAAATTCTCTTGAAGCTTTTAAAATTCTCTCTAGAATTTTCAAAATCCACTTCATCATGTTTACAATTTCACGTCAAAAAATTGCTAAAATTCCAGTTGAAATTTTTTCAAAGTCCCTTAAAAATTTTCCAATTTTTGTCCCAATTCTTCCCATTCCCATTGAAACTTTTCAAATCCCTCTCAAAATTGTTGAAATTCTCTTGAAACTTTTAAAATTCTCTCTAGAATTGTCAAAATCCATGGCCACATGTTTACAATTTCACGTCAAAAAATGGCTAAAATTCCAGTTGAAATTTTTTCAAAGTCCCTTAAAAATTTTCCAATTTTTGTCCCAATTCTTCCCATTCCCATTGAAACTTTTCAAATCCCTCTCCAAATTGTGGAAATTCTCTTGAAGCTTTTAAAATTCTCTCTAGAATTTTCAAAATCCATGTCCACATGTTTACAATTTCACGTCAAAAAATGGCTAAAATTCCAGTTGAAATTTTTTCAAAGTCCCTGAAAAATTTTCCAATTTTTGTCCCAATTCTTCCCATTCCCATTGAAACTTTTCAAATCCCTCTCAAAATTGTGGAAATTCTGTTGAAGCTTTTAAAATTCTCTCTAGAATTTTCAAAATCCATGTCCACATGTTTACAATTTCACGCCAAAAAATGGCTAAAATTCCAGTTGAAATTTTTCAAAGTCCCTGAAAAATTTTCCAATTTTTGTCCCAATTCTTCCCATTCCCATTGAAACTTTTCAAATCCCTCTCAAAATTGTTGAAATTCTGTTGAAGCTTTTAAAATTCTCTCTAGAATTTTCAAAATCCATGTCCACATGTTTACAATTTCACGTCAAAAAATGGCTAAAATTCCAGTTGAAATTTTTTCAAAGTCCCTTAAAAATTTTCCAATTTTTGTCCCAATTCTTCCCATTCCCATTGAAACTTTTCAAATCCCTCTCAAAATTGTGGAAATTCTGTTGAAGCTTTTAAAATTCTCTCTAGAATTTTCAAAATCCATGTCCACATGTTTACAATTTCACGTCAAAAAATGGCTAAAATTCCAGTTGAAATTTTTTCAAAGTCCCTGAAAAATTTTCCAATTTTTGCCCCAATTCTTCCCATTCCCATTGAAACTTTTCAAATCCCTCTCAAAATTGTTGAAATTCTGTTGAAGCTTTTAAAATTCTCCCTAGAATTTTCAAAATCCATGTCCACATGTTTACAATTTCACGTCAAAAAATGGCTAAAATTCCAGTTGAAATTTTTTCAAAGTCCCTTAAAAATTTTCCAATTTTTGTCCCAATTCTTCCCATTCCCATTGAAACTTTTCAAATCCCTCTCCAAATTGTTGAAAATCTGTTGAAGCTTTTAAAATTCTCTCTAGAATTTTCAAAATCCATGTCCACATGTTTACAATTTCACGTCAAAAAATGGCTAAAATTCCAGTTGCAATTTTTTCAAAGTCCCTTAAAAATTTTCCAATTTTTGTCCCAATTCTTCCCATTCCCATTGAAACTTTTCAAATCCCTCTCAAAATTGTGGAAATTCTCTTGAAGCTTTTAAAATTCTCTCTAGAATTTTCAAAATCCATGTCCACATGTTTACAATTTCACGTCAAAAAATTGGAAAATTCCAGTTGAAATTTTTTCAAAGTCCCTTAAAAATTTTCCAATTTTTGTCCCAATTCTTCCCATTCCCATTGAAACTTTTCAAATCCCTCTCAAAATTGTGGAAATTCTCTTGAAGCTTTTAAAATTCTCTCTAGAATTTTCAAAATCCATGTCCACATCTTTACAATTTCACGTCAAAAAATGGCTAAAATTCCAGCTGAAATTTTTTCAAAGTCCCTTAAAAATTTTCCAATTTTTGTCCCAATTCTTCCCATTCCCATTGAAACTTTTCAAATCCCTCTCAAAATTGCTAAAATTCTGTTGAAGCTTTTAAAATTCTCTCTAGAATTTTCAAAATCCATGTCCACATGTTTACAATTTCACATAAAAAAAGGCTAAAATTCCAGTTGAAATTTTTTCAAAGTCCCTTAAAAATTTTCCAATTTTTGTCCCAATTCTTCCCATTCCCATTGAAACTTTTCAAATCCCTCTCAAAATTGTTGAAATTCTGTTGAAGCTTTTAAAATTCTCTCTAGAATTTTCAAAATCCATGTCCACATGTTTACAATTTCACGTCAAAAAATGGCTAAAATTCCAGTTGAAATTTTTTCAAAGTCCCTTAAAAATTTTCCAATTTTTGTCCCAATTCTTCCCATTCCCATTGAAACTTTTCAAATCCCTCTCCAAATTGTTGAAATTCTGTTGAAGCTTTTAAAATTCTCTCTAGAATTTTCAAAATCCACTTCAACATGTTTACAATTTCACGTCAAAAAATGGCTAAAATTCCAGTTGAAATTTTTTCAAAGTCCCTGAAAAATTTTCCAATTTTGTCCCAATTCTTCCCATTCCCATTGAAACTTTTCAAATCCCTCTCAAAATTGTTGAAATTCTGTTGAAGCTTTTAAAATTCTCTCTAGAATTTTCAAAATCCATGTCCACATGTTTACAATTTCACGTCAAAATTGCTAAAATTCCAGTTGAAATTTTTCAAAGTCCCTTAAAAATTTTCCAATTTTTGTCCCAATTCTTCCCATTCCCATTGAAACTTTTCAAATCCCTCTCAAAATTGTTGAAATTCTCTTGAAGCTTTTAAAATTCTCTCTAGAATTTTCAAAATCCATGGCCACATGTTTACAATTTCACGTCAAAAAATGGCTAAAATTCCAGTTGAAATTTTTTCAAAGTCCCTTAAAAATTTTCCAATTTTTGTCCCAATTCTTCCCATTCCCATTGAAACTTTTCAAATCCCTCTCAAAATTGTTGAAATTCTCTTGAAGCTTTTAAAATTCTCTCTAGAATTTTCAAAATCCACTTCATCATGTTTACAATTTCACGTCAAAAAATGGCTAAAATTCCAGTTGAAATTTTTTCAAAGTCCCTTAAAAATTTTCCAATTTTTGTCCCAATTCTTCCCATTCCCATTGAAACTTTTCAAATCCCTCTCAAAATTGTTGAAATTCTCTTGAAGCTTTTAAAATTCTCTCTAGAATTTTCAAAATCCATGGCCACATGTTTACAATTTCACGTCAAAAAATGGCTAAAATTCCAGTTGAAATTTTTTCAAAGTCCCTTAAAAATTTTCCAATTTTTGTCCCAATTCTTCCCATTCCCATTGAAACTTTTCAAATCCCTCTCAAAATTGTTGAAATTCTCTTGAAGCTTTTAAAATTCTCTCTAGAATTTTCAAAATCCATGTCCACATGTTTACAATTTCACGTCAAAAAATTGCTAAAATTCCAGTTGAAATTTTTTCAAAGTCCCTTAAAAATTTTCCAATTTTTGTCCCAATTCTTCCCATTCCCATTGAAACTTTTCAAATCCCTCTCAAAATTGTGGAAATTCTGTTGAAGCTTTTAAAATTCTCTCTAGAATTTTCAAAATCCATGTCCACATGTTTACAATTTCACGTCAAAAAATGGCTAAAATTCCAGTTGAAATTTTTTCAAAGTCCCTTAAAAATTTTCCAATTTTTGCCCCAATTCTTCCCATTCCCATTGAAACTTTTCAAATCCCTCTCAAAATTGTTGAAATTCTGTTGAAGCTTTTAAAATTCTCTCTAGAATTTTCAAAATCCATGTCCACATGTTTACAATTTCACGTCAAAAAATGGCTAAAATTCCAGTTGAAATTTTTTCAAAGTCCCTTAAAAATTTTCCAATTTTTGCCCCAATTCTTCCCATTCCCATTGAAACTTTTCAAATCCCTCTCAAAATTGTTGAAATTCTGTTGAAGCTTTTAAAATTCTCTCTAGAACTTTCAAAATCCATGGCCACATGTTTACAATTTCACGTCAAAAAATGGCTAAAATTCCAGTTGAAATTTTTTCAAAGTCCCTTAAAAATTTTCCAATTTTTGTCCCAATTCTTCCCATTCCCATTGAAACTTTTCAAATCCCTCTCAAAATTGTGGAAATTCTCTTGAAGCTTTTAAAATTCTCTCTAGAATTTTCAAAATCCATGTCCACATGTTTACAATTTCACGTCAAAAAATGGCTAAAATTCCAGTTGAAATTTTTTCAAAGTCCCTTAAAAATTTTCCAATTTTTGTCCCAATTCTTCCCATTCCCATTGAAACTTTTCAAATCCCTCTCAAAATTGTGGAAATTCTGTTGAAGCTTTTAAAATTCTCTCTAGAATTTTCAAAATCCATGGCCACATGTTTACAATTTCACGTCAAAAAATGGCTAAAATTCCAGTTGAAATTTTTTCAAAGTCCCTTAAAAATTTTCCAATTTTTGTCCCAATTCTTCCCATTCCCATTGAAACTTTTCAAATCCCTCTCAAATTGTTGAAATTCTCTTGAAGCTTTTAAAATTCTCTCTAGAATTTTCAAAATCCACTTCATCATGTTTACAATTTCACGTCAAAAAATGGCTAAAATTCCAGTTGAAATTTTTTCAAAGTCCCTTAAAAATTTTCCAATTTTTGTCCCAATTCTTCCCATTCCCATTGAAACTTTTCAAATCCCTCTCAAAATTGTTGAAATTCTCTTGAAGCTTTTAAAATTCTCTCTAGAATTTTCAAAATCCATGTCCACATGTTTACAATTTCACGTCAAAAAATGGCTAAAATTCCAGTTGAAATTTTTTCAAAGTCCCTGAAAAATTTTCCAATTTTTGTCCAATTCTTCCCATTCCCATTGAAACTTTTCAAATCCCTCTCAAAATTGTGGAAATTCTCTTGAAGCTTTTAAAATTCTCTCTAGAATTTTCAAAATCCATGTCCACATGTTTACAATTTCACGTCAAAAAATGGCTAAAATTCCAGTTGAAATTTTTTCAAAGTCCCTTAAAAATTTTCCAATTTTTGTCCCAATTCTTCCCATTCCCATTGAAACTTTTCAAATCCCTCTCAAAATTGTTGAAATTCTCTTGAAGCTTTTAAAATTCTCTCTAGAATTTTCAAAATCCATGTCCACATGTTTACAATTTCACGTCAAAAAATGGCTAAAATTCCAGTTGAAATTTTTTCAAAGTCCCTTAAAATTTTCCAATTTTTGCCCCAATTCTTCCCATTCCCATTGAAACTTTTCAAATCCCTCTCAAAATTGTTGAAATTCTCTTGAAGCTTTTAAAATTCTCTCTAGAATTTTCAAAATCCATGTCCACATGTTACAATTTCACGTCAAAAAATGGCTAAAATTCCAGTTGAAATTTTTTCAAAGTCCCTTAAAAATTTTCCAATTTTTGCCCCAATTCTTCCCATTCCCATTGAAACTTTTCAAATCCCTCTCAAAATTGTTGAAATTCTGTTGAAGCTTTTAAAATTCTCTCTAGAATTTTCAAAATCCATGGCCACATGTTTACAATTTCACGTCAAAAAATGGCTAAAATTCCAGTTGAAATTTTTTCAAAGTCCCTTAAAATTTTCCAATTTTTGTCCCAATTCTTCCCATTCCCATTGAAACTTTTCAAATCCCTCTCAAAATTGTTGAAATTCTCTTGAAGCTTTTAAAATTCTCTCTAGAATTTTCAAAATCCATGTCCACATGTTTACAATTTCACGTCAAAAAATGGCTAAAATTCCAGTTGAAATTTTTTCAAAGTCCCTTAAAAATTTTCCAATTTTTGTCCCAATTCTTCCCATTCCCATTGAAACTTTTCAAATCCCTCTCAAAATTGTTGAAATTCTCTTGAAGCTTTTAAAATTCTCTCTAGAATTTTCAAAATCCATGTCCACATGTTTACAATTTCACGTCAAAAAATGGCTAAAATTCCAGTTGAAATTTTTTTCAAAGTCCCTGAAAAATTTTCCAATTTTTGTCCCAATTCTTCCCATTCCCATTGAAACTTTTCAAATCCCTCTCAAAATTGTTGAAATTCTCTTGAAGCTTTTAAAATTCTCTCTAGAATTTTCAAAATCCATGTCCACATGTTTACAATTTCACGTCAAAAAATGGCTAAAATTCCAGTTGAAATTTTTTCAAAGTCCCTGAAAAATTTTCCAATTTTTGTCCCAATTCTTCCCATTCCCATTGAAACTTTTCAAATCCCTCTCAAAATTGTTGAAATTCTCTTGAAGCTTTTAAAATTCTCTCTAGAATTTTCAAAATCCATGTCCACATGTTTACAATTTCACGTCAAAAAATGGCTAAAATTCCAGTTGAAATTTTTTCAAAGTCCCTTAAAAATTTTCCAATTTTTGCCCCAATTCTTCCCATTCCCATTGAAACTTTTCAAATCCCTCTCAAAATTGTTGAAATTCTCTTGAAGCTTTTAAAATTCTCTCTAGAATTTTCAAAATCCATGTCCACATGTTTACAATTTCACGTCAAAAAATGGCTAAAATTCCAGTTGAAATTTTTTCAAAGTCCCTTAAAAATTTTCCAATTTTTGCCCCAATTCTTCCCATTCCCATTGAAACTTTTCAAATCCCTCTCAAAATTGTTGAAATTCTGTTGAAGCTATTAAAATTCTCTCTAGAATTTTCAAAATCCATGGCCACATGTTTACAATTTCACGTCAAAAAATGGCTAAAATTCCAGTGAAATTTTTTCAAAGTCCCTGAAAAATTTTCCAATTTTTGCCCCAATTCTTCCCATTCCCATTGAAACTTTTCAAATCCCTCTCAAAATTGTTGAAATTCTCTTGAAGCTTTTAAAATTCTCTCTAGAATTTTCAAAATCCATGTCCACATGTTTACAATTTCACGTCAAAAAATGGCTAAAATTCCAGTTGAAATTTTTTCAAAGTCCCTTAAAAATTTTCCAATTTTTGTCCCAATTCTTCCCATTCCCATTGAAACTTTTCAAATCCCTCTCAAAATTGTTGAAATTCTCTTGAAGCTTTTAAAATTCTCTCTAGAATTTTCAAAATCCACTTCATCATGTTTACAATTTCACGTCAAAAAATGGCTAAAATTCCAGTTGAAATTTTTTCAAAGTCCCTTAAAAATTTTCCAATTTTTGTCCCAATTCTTCCCATTCCCATTGAAACTTTTCAAATCCCTCTCAAAATTGTTGAAATTCTCTTGAAGCTTTTAAAATTCTCTCTAGAATTTTCAAAATCCATGTCCACATGTTTACAATTTCACGTCAAAAAATGGCTTAAAATTCCAGTTGCAATTTTTTCAAAGTCCCTTAAAAATTTTCCAATTTTTGTCCCAATTCTTCCCATTCCCATTGAAACTTTCAAATCCCTCTCAAAATTGTTGAAATTCTCTTGAAGCTTTTAAAATTCTCTCTAGAATTTCAAAATCCATGTCCACATGTTTACAATTTCACGTCAAAAAATGGCTAAAATTCCAGTTGCAATTTTTTCAAAGTCCCTTAAAAATTTTCCAATTTTTGTCCCAATTCTTCCCATTCCCATTGAAACTTTTCAAATCCCTCTCAAAATTGTTGAAATTCTCTTGAAGCTTTTAAAATTCTCTCTAGAATTTTCAAAATCCATGTCCACATGTTTACAATTTCACGTCAAAAAATGGCTAAAATTCCAGTTGAAATTTTTTCAAAGTCCCTTAAAAATTTTCCAATTTTTGTCCCAATTCTTCCCATTCCCATTGAAACTTTTCAAATCCCTCTCAAAATTGTGGAAATTCTGTTGAAGCTTTTAAAATTCTCTCTAGAATTTTCAAAATCCATGTCCACATGTTTACAATTTCACGTCAAAAAATGGCTAAAATTCCAGTTGAAATTTTTTCAAAGTCCCTTAAAAATTTTCCAATTTTTGCCCCAATTCTTCCCATTCCCATTGAAACTTTTCAAATCCCTCTCAAAATTGTTGAAATTCTCTTGAAGCTTTTAAAATTCTCTCTAGAATTTTCAAAATCCATGTCCACATGTTTACAATTTCACGTCAAAAAATGGCTAAAATTCCAGTTGAAATTTTTTCAAAGTCCCTTAAAAATTTTCCAATTTTTGTCCCAATTCTTCCCATTCCCATTGAAACTTTTCAAATCCCTCTCAAAATTGTGGAAATTCTCTTGAAGCTTTTAAATTCTCTCTAGAATTTTCAAAATCCATGTCCACATGTTTACAATTTCACGTCAAAAAATGGCTAAAATTCCAGTTGCAATTTTTTCAAAGTCCCTGAAAAATTTTCCAAGTTTTGTCCCAATTCTTCCCATTCCCATTGAAACTTTTCAAATCCCTCTCAAAATTGTTGAAATTCTCTTGAAGCTTTTAAAATTCTCTCTAGAATTTTCAAAATCCATGTCCACATGTTTACAATTTCACGTCAAAAAATGGCTAAAATTCCAGTTGAAATTTTTCAAAGTCCCTTAAAAATTTTCCAATTTTTGTCCCAATTCTTCCCATTCCCATTGAAACTTTTCAAATCCCTCTCAAAATTGTGGAAATTCTGTTGAAGCTTTTAAAATTCTCTCTAGAATTTTCAAAATCCATGTCCACATGTTTACAATTTCACGTCAAAAAATGGCTAAAATTCCAGTTGCAATTTTTTCAAAGTCCCTTAAAAATTTTCCAATTTTTGTCCCAATTCTTCCCATTCCCATTGAAACTTTTCAAATCCCTCTCAAAATTGTTGAAATTCTCTTGAAGCTTTTAAAATTCTCTCTAGAATTTTCAAAATCCATGTCCACATGTTTACAATTTCACGTCAAAAAATGGCTAAAATTCCAGTTGAAATTTTTTCAAAGTCCCTTAAAAATTTTCCAATTTTTGTCCCAATTCTTCCCATTCCCATTGAAACTTTTCAAATCCCTCTCAAAATTGTGGAAATTCTGTTGAAGCTTTTAAAATTCTCTCTAGAATTTTCAAAATCCATGTCCACATGTTTACAATTTCACGTCAAAAAATGGCTAAAATTCCAGTTGCAATTTTTTCAAAGTCCCTAAAAATTTTCCAATTTTTGTCCCAATTCTTCCCATTCCCATTGAAACTTTTCAAATCCCTCTCAAAATTGTTGAAATTCTCTTGAAGCTTTTAAAATTCTCTCTAGAATTTTCAAAATCCACTTCATCATGTTTACAATTTCACGTCAAAAAATGGCTAAAATTCCAGTTGAAATTTTTTCAAAGTCCCTTAAAAATTTTCCAATTTTTGTCCCAATTCTTCCCATTCCCATTGAAACTTTTCAAATCCCTCTCCAAATTGTTGAAATTCTCTTGAAGCTTTTAAAATTCTCTCTAGAATTTTCAAAATCCATGTCCACATGTTTACAATTTCATGTCAAAAAATGGCTAAAATTCCAGTTGAAATTTTTTCAAAGTCCCTTAAAAATTTTCCAATTTTTGCCCCAATTCTTCCCATTCCCATTGAAACTTTTCAAATCCCTCTCAAAATTGTTGAAATTCTGTTGAAGCTTTTAAAATTCTCTCTAGAATTTTCAAAATCCATGTCCACATGTTTACAATTTCACGTCAAAAAATGGCTAAAATTCCAGTTGAAATTTTTTCAAAGTCCCTTAAAAATTTTCCAATTTTTGTCCCAATTCTTCCCATTCCCATTGAAACTTTTCAAATCCCTCTCAAAATTGTTGAAATTCTGTTGAAGCTTTTAAAATTCTCTCTAGAATTTTCAAAATCCATGGCCACATGTTTACAATTTCACGTCAAAAAATGGCTAAAATTCCAGTTGAAATTTTTTCAAAGTCCCTTAAAAATTTTCCAATTTTTGTCCCAATTCTTCCCATTCCCATTGAAACTTTTCAAATCCCTCTCAAAATTGTTGAAATTCTCTTGAAGCTTTTAAAATTCTCTCTAGAATTTTCAAAATCCATGTCCACATGTTTACAATTTCACGTCAAAAAATGGCTAAAATTCCAGTTGAAATTTTTTCAAAGTCCCTTAAAAATTTTCCAATTTTTGTCCCAATTCTTCCCATTCCCATTGAAACTTTTCAAATCCCTCTCAAAATTGTTGAAATTCTCTTGAAGCTTTTAAAATTCTCTCTAGAATTTTCAAAATCCACTTCATCATGTTTACAATTTCACGTCAAAAAATGGCTAAAATTCCAGTTGAAATTTTTTCAAAGTCCCTTAAAAATTTTCCAATTTTTGTCCCAATTCTTCCCATTCCCATTGAAACTTTTCAAATCCCTCTCAAAATTGTTGAAATTCTCTTGAAGCTTTTAAAATTCTCTCTAGAATTTTCAAAATCCATGTCCACATGTTTACAATTTCACGTCAAAAAATGGCTAAAATTCCAGTTGAAATTTTTTCAAAGTCCCTTAAAAATTTTCCAATTTTTGTCCCAATTCTTCCCATTCCCATTGAAACTTTTCAAATCCCTCTCAAAATTGTTGAAATTCTCTTGAAGCTTTTAAAATTCTCTCCAGAATTTTCAAAATCCATGTCCACATGTTTACAATTTCACGTCAAAAAATGGCTAAAATTCCAGTTGAAATTTTGTCAAAGTCCCTTAAAAATTTTCCAATTTTTGTCCCAATTCTTCCCATTCCCATTGAAACTTTTCAAATCCCTCTCAAAATTGTTGAAATTCTCTTGAAGCTTTTAAAATTCTCTCTAGAATTTTCAAAATCCATGTCCACATGTTTACAATTTCACGTCAAAAAATGGCTAAAATTCCAGTTGAAATTTTTTCAAAGTCCCTTAAAAATTTTCCAATTTTTGTCCCAATTCTTCCCATTCCCATTGAAACTTTTCAAATCCCTCTCAAAATTGTGGAAATTCTCTTGAAGCTTTTAAAATTCTCTCTAGAATTTTCAAAATCCATGGCCACATGTTTACAATTTCACGTCAAAAAATGGCTAAAATTCCAGTTGAAATTTTTTCAAAGTCCCTTAAAAATTTTCCAATTTTTGTCCCAATTCTTCCCATTCCCATTGAAACTTTTCAAATCCCTCTCAAAATTGTTGAAATTCTGTTGAAGCTTTTAAAATTCTCTCTAGAATTTTCAAATCCATGGCCACATGTTTACAATTTCACGTCAAAAAATGGCTAAAATTCCAGTTGAAATTTTTTCAAAGTCCCTTAAAAATTTTCCAATTTTTGTCCCAATTCTTCCCATTCCCATTGAAACTTTTCAAATCCCTCTCAAAATTGTTGAAATTCTCTTGAAGCTTTTAAAATTCTCTCTAGAATTTTCAAAATCCATGTCCACATGTTTACAATTTCACGTCAAAAAATGGCTAAAATTCCAGTTGAAATTTTTTCAAAGTCCCTTAAAAATTTTCCAATTTTTGTCCCAATTCTTCCCATTCCCATTGAAACTTTTCAAATCCCTCTCAAAATTGTTGAAATTCTCTTGAAGCTTTTAAAATTCTCTCTAGAATTTTCAAAATCCACTTCATCATGTTTACAATTTCACGTCAAAAAATGGCTAAAATTCCAGTTGAAATTTTTTCAAAGTCCCTTAAAAATTTTCCAATTTTTGTCCCAATTCTTCCCATTCCCATTGAAACTTTTCAAATCCCTCTCAAAATTGTTGAAATTCTCTTGAAGCTTTTAAAATTCTCTCTAGAATTTTCAAAATCCATGTCCACATGTTTACAATTTCACGTCAAAAAATGGCTAAAATTCCAGTTGAAATTTTTTCAAAGTCCCTTAAAAATTTTCCAATTTTTGTCCCAATTCTTCCCATTCCCATTGAAACTTTTCAAATCCCTCTCAAAATTGTTGAAATTCTCTTGAAGCTTTTAAAATTCTCTCCAGAATTTTCAAAATCCATGTCCACATGTTTACAATTTCACGTCAAAAAATGGCTAAAATTCCAGTTGAAATTTTGTCAAAGTCCCTTAAAAATTTTCCAATTTTTGTCCCAATTCTTCCCATTCCCATTGAAACTTTTCAAATCCCTCTCAAAATTGTTGAAATTCTCTTGAAGCTTTTAAAATTCTCTCTAGAATTTTCAAAATCCATGTCCACATGTTTACAATTTCACGTCAAAAAATGGCTAAAATTCCAGTTGAAATTTTTTCAAAGTCCCTTAAAAATTTTCCAATTTTTGTCCCAATTCTTCCCATTCCCATTGAAACTTTTCAAATCCCTCTCAAAATTGTGGAAATTCTCTTGAAGCTTTTAAAATTCTCTCTAGAATTTTCAAAATCCATGGCCACATGTTTACAATTTCACGTCAAAAAATGGCTAAAATTCCAGTTGAAATTTTTTCAAAGTCCCTTAAAAATTTTCCAATTTTTGTCCCAATTCTTCCCATTCCCATTGAAACTTTTCAAATCCCTCTCAAAATTGTTGAAATTCTGTTGAAGCTTTTAAAATTCTCTCTAGAATTTTCAAAATCCATGGCCACATGTTTACAATTTCACGTCAAAAAATGGCTAAAATTCCAGTTGAAATTTTTTCAAAGTCCCTTAAAAATTTTCCAATTTTTGTCCCAATTCTTCCCATTCCCATTGAAACTTTTCAAATCCCTCTCAAAATTGTTGAAATTCTCTTGAAGCTTTTAAAATTCTCTCTAGAATTTTCAAAATCCATGTCCACATGTTTACAATTTCACGTCAAAAAATGGCTAAAATTCCAGTTGAAATTTTTTCAAAGTCCCTTAAAAATTTTCCAATTTTTGTCCCAATTCTTCCCATTCCCATTGAAACTTTTCAAATCCCTCTCAAAATTGTGGAAATTCTGTTGAAGCTTTTAAAATTCTCTCTAGAATTTTCAAAATCCATGTCCACATGTTTACAATTTCACGTCAAAAAATGGCTAAAATTCCAGTTGCAATTTTTTCAAAGTCCCTTAAAAATTTTCCAATTTTTGTCCCAATTCTTCCCATTCCATTGAAACTTTTCAAATCCCTCTCAAAATTGTTGAAATTCTCTTGAAGCTTTTAAAATTCTCTCTAGAATTTTCAAAATCCACTTCATCATGTTTACAATTTCACGTCAAAAAATGGCTAAAATTCCAGTTGAAATTTTTTCAAAGTCCCTTAAAAATTTTCCAATTTTTGTCCCAATTCTTCCCATTCCCATTGAAACTTTTCAAATCCCTCTCCAAATTGTTGAAATTCTCTTGAAGCTTTTAAAATTCTCTCTAGAATTTTCAAAATCCATGTCCACATGTTTACAATTTCACGTCAAAAAATGGCTAAAATTCCAGTTGAAATTTTTTCAAAGTCCCTTAAAAATTTTCCAATTTTTGCCCCAATTCTTCCCATTCCCATTGAAACTTTTCAAATCCCTCTCAAAATTGTTGAAATTCTGTTGAAGCTTTTAAAATTCTCTCTAGAATTTTCAAAATCCACTTCATCATGTTTACAATTTCACGTCAAAAAATGGCTAAAATTCCAGTTGAAATTTTTTCAAAGTCCCTTAAAAATTTTCCAATTTTTGTCCCAATTCTTCCCATTCCCATTGAAACTTTTCAAATCCCTCTCAAAATTGTTGAAATTCTGTTGAAGCTTTTAAAATTCTCTCTAGAATTTTCAAAATCCATGGCCACATGTTTACAATTTCACGTCAAAAAATGGCTAAAATTCCAGTTGAAATTTTTTCAAAGTCCCTTAAAAATTTTCCAATTTTTGTCCCAATTCTTCCCATTCCCATTGAAACTTTTCAAATCCCTCTCAAAATTGTTGAAATTCTCTTGAAGCTTTTAAAATTCTCTCTAGAATTTTCAAAATCCATGTCCACATGTTTACAATTTCACGTCAAAAAATGGCTAAAATTCCAGTTGAAATTTTTTCAAAGTCCCTTAAAAATTTTCCAATTTTTGTCCCAATTCTTCCCATTCCCATTGAAACTTTTCAAATCCCTCTCAAAATTGTTGAAATTCTCTTGAAGCTTTTAAAATTCTCTCTAGAATTTTCAAAATCCACTTCATCATGTTTACAATTTCACGTCAAAAAATGGCTAAAATTCCAGTTGAAATTTTTTCAAAGTCCCTTAAAAATTTTCCAATTTTTGTCCCAATTCTTCCCATTCCCATTGAAACTTTTCAAATCCCTCTCAAAATTGTTGAAATTCTGTTGAAGCTTTTAAAATTCTCTCTAGAATTTTCAAAATCCATGTCCACATGTTTACAATTTCACGTCAAAAAATGGCTAAAATTCCAGTTGAAATTTTTTCAAAGTCCCTTAAAAATTTTCCAATTTTTGTCCCAATTCTTCCCATTCCCATTGAAACTTTTCAAATCCCTCTCAAAATTGTTGAAATTCTCTTGAAGCTTTTAAAATTCTCTCCAGAATTTTCAAAATCCATGTCCACATGTTTACAATTTCACGTCAAAAAATGGCTAAAATTCCAGTTGAAATTTTGTCAAAGTCCCTTAAAAATTTTCCAATTTTTGTCCCAATTCTTCCCATTCCCATTGAAACTTTTCAAATCCCTCTCAAAATTGTTGAAATTCTCTTGAAGCTTTTAAAATTCTCTCTAGAATTTTCAAAATCCATGTCCACATGTTTACAATTTCACGTCAAAAAATGGCTAAAATTCCAGTTGAAATTTTTTCAAAGTCCCTTAAAAATTTTCCAATTTTTGTCCCAATTCTTCCCATTCCCATTGAAACTTTTCAAATCCCTCTCAAAATTGTTGAAATTCTGTTGAAGCTTTTAAAATTCTCTCTAGAATTTTCAAAATCCATGTCCACATGTTTACAATTTCACGTCAAAAAATGGCTAAAATTCCAGTTGAAATTTTTTCAAAGTCCCTTAAAAATTTTCCAATTTTTGCCCCAATTCTTCCCATTCCCATTGAAACTTTTCAAATCCCTCTCAAAATTGTTGAAATTCTGTTGAAGCTTTTAAAATTCTCTCTAGAATTTTCAAAATCCATGGCCACATGTTTACAATTTCACGTCAAAAAATGGCTAAAATTCCAGTTGAAATTTTTTCAAAGTCCCTTAAAAATTTTCCAATTTTTGTCCCAATTCTTCCCATTCCCATTGAAACTTTTCAAATCCCTCTCAAAATTGTGGAAATTCTGTTGAAGCTTTTAAAATTCTCTCTAGAATTTTCAAAATCCATGTCCACATGTTTACAATTTCACGTCAAAAAATGGCTAAAATTCCAGTTGAAATTTTTTCAAAGTCCCTTAAAAATTTTCCAATTTTTGTCCCAATTCTTCCCATTCCCATTGAAACTTTTCAAATCCCTCTCAAAATTGTGAAATTCTGTTGAAGCTTTTAAAATTCTCTCTAGAATTTTCAAAATCCATGTCCACATGTTTACAATTTCACGTCAAAAAATGGCTAAAATTCCAGTTGCAATTTTTTCAAAGTCCCTTAAAAATTTTCCAATTTTTGTCCCAATTCTTCCCATTCCCATTGAAACTTTTCAAATCCCTCTCAAAATTGTTGAAATTCTCTTGAAGCTTTTAAAATTCTCTCTAGAATTTTCAAAATCCACTTCATCATGTTTACAATTTCACGTCAAAAAATGGCTAAAATTCCAGTTGAAATTTTTTCAAAGTCCCTTAAAAATTTTCCAATTTTTGTCCCAATTCTTCCCATTCCCATTGAAACTTTTCAAATCCCTCTCCAAATTGTTGAAATTCTCTTGAAGCTTTTAAAATTCTCTCTAGAATTTTCAAAATCCACTTCAACATGTTTACAATTTCACGTCAAAAAATGGCTAAAATTCCAGTTGAAATTTTGTCAAAGTCCCTTAAAAATTTTCCAATTTTTGTCCCAATTCTTCCCATTCCCATTGAAACTTTTCAAATCCCTCTCAAAATTGTTGAAATTCTGTTGAAGCTTTTAAAATTCTCTCTAGAATTTTCAAAATCCATGTCCACATGTTTACAATTTCACGTCAAAAAATGGCTAAAATTCCAGTTGAAATTTTTTCAAAGTCCCTTAAAAATTTTCCAATTTTTGCCCCAATTCTTCCCATTCCCATTGAAACTTTTCAAATCCCTCTCAAAATTGTTGAAATTCTGTTGAAGCTTTTAAAATTCTCCCTAGAATTTTCAAAATCCATGTCCACATGTTTACAATTTCACGTCAAAAAATGGCTAAAATTCCAGTTGAAATTTTTTCAAAGTCCCTTAAAAATTTTCCAATTTTTGTCCCAATTCTTCCCATTCCCATTGAAACTTTTCAAATCCCTCTCAAAATTGTTGAAATTCTCTTGAAGCTTTTAAAATTCTCTCTAGAATTTTCAAAATCCATGTCCACATGTTTACAATTTCACGTCAAAAAATGGCTAAAATTCCAGTTGAAATTTTTTCAAAGTCCCTTAAAAATTTTCCAATTTCTGTACCAATTCTTCCCATTCCCATTGAAACTTTTCAAATCCCTCTCAAAATTGTTGAAATTCTCTTGAAGCTTTTAAAATTCTCTCTAGAATTTTCAAAATCCATGTCCACATGTTTACAATTTCACGTCAAAATTGCTAAAATTCCAGTTGAAATTTTTTCAAAGTCCCTTAAAAATTTTCCAATTTTTGTCCCAATTCTTCCCATTCCCATTGAAACTTTTCAAATCCCTCTCAAAATTGTTGAAATTCTCTTGAAGCTTTTAAAATTCTCTCTAGAATTTTCAAAATCCATGTCCACATGTTTACAATTTCACGTCAAAAAATGGCTAAAATTCCAGTTGCAATTTTTTCAAAGTCCCTTAAAAATTTTCCAATTTTTGTCCCAATTCTTCGCATTCCCATTGAAACTTTTCAAATCCCTCTCAAAATTGCTAAAATTCTGTTGAAGCTTTTAAAATTCTCTCTAGAATTTTCAAAATCCATGTCCACATGTTCACAATTTCACGTAACAAAATGGCTAAAATTCCAGTTGAAATTTTTTCAAAGTCCCTTAAAAATTTTCCAATTTTTGTCCCAATTCTTCCCATTCCCATTGAAACTTTTCAAATCCCTCTCCAAATTGTTGAAATTCTCTTGAAGCTTTTAAAATTCTCTCTAGAATTTTCAAAATCCACTTCAACATGTTTACAATTTCACGTCAAAAAATGGCTAAAATTCCAGTTGAAATTTTTTCAAAGTCCCTTAAAAATTTTCCAATTTTTGTCCCAATTCTTCCCATTCCCATTGAAACTTTTCAAATCCCTCTCAAAATTGTTGAAATTCTGTTGAAGCTTTTAAAATTCTCTCTAGAATTTTCAAAATCCATGTCCACATGTTTACAATTTCACGTCAAAAAATGGCTAAAATTCCAGTTGAAATTTTTTCAAAGTCCCTTAAAAATTTTCCAATTTTTGCCCCAATTCTTCCCATTCCCATTGAAACTTTTCAAATCCCTCTCAAAATTGTTGAAATTCTGTTGAAGCTTTTAAAATTCTCCCTAGAATTTTCAAAATCCATGTCCACATGTTTACAATTTCACGTCAAAAAATGGCTAAAATTCCAGTTGCAATTTTTTCAAAGTCCCTTAAAAATTTTCCAATTTTTGTCCCAATTCTTCCCATTCCCATTGAAACTTTTCAAATCCCTCTCAAAATTGTTGAAATTCTCTTGAAGCTTTTAAAATTCTCTCTAGAATTTTCAAAATCCATGTCCACATGTTCACAATTTCACGTAACAAAATGGCTAAAATTCCAGTTGAAATTTTTTCAAAGTCCCTTAAAAATTTTCCAATTTTTGTCCCAATTCTTCCCATTCCCATTGAAACTTTTCAAATCCCTCTCCAAATTGTTGAAATTCTCTTGAAGCTTTTAAAATTCTCTCTAGAATTTTCAAAATCCACTTCAACATGTTTACAATTTCACGTCAAAAAATGGCTAAAATTCCAGTTGAAATTTTTTCAAAGTCCCTTCAAAATTTTCCAATTTTTGTCCCAATTCTTCCCATTCCCATTGAAACTTTTCAAATCCCTCTCAAAATTGTTGAAATTCTGTTGAAGCTTTTAAAATTCTCTCTAGAATTTTCAAAATCCATGTCCACATGTTTACAATTTCACGTCAAAAAATGGCTAAAATTCCAGTTGAAATTTTTTCAAAGTCCCTTAAAAATTTTCCAATTTTTGCCCCAATTCTTCCCATTCCCATTGAAACTTTTCAAATCCCTCTCAAAATTGTTGAAATTCTGTTGAAGCTTTTAAAATTCTCCCTAGAATTTTCAAAATCCATGTCCACATGTTTACAATTTCACGTCAAAAATGGCTAAAATTCCAGTTGAAATTTTTTCAAAGTCCCTTAAAAATTTTCCAATTTTTGTCCCAATTCTTCCCATTCCCATTGAAACTTTTCAAATCCCTCTCAAAATTGTTGAAATTCTGTTGAAGCTTTTAAAATTCTCTCTAGAATTTTCAAAATCCATGGCCACATGTTTACAATTTCACGTCAAAAAATGGCTAAAATTCCAGTTGAAATTTTTTCAAAGTCCCTTAAAAATTTTCCAATTTCTGTACCAATTCTTCCCATTCCCATTTAAACTTTTCAAATCCCTCTCAAAATTGTTGAAATTCTCTTGAAGCTTTTAAAATTCTCTCTAGAATTTTCAAAATCCATGTCCACATGTTTACAATTTCACGTCAAAAAATGGCTAAAATTCCAGTTGAAATTTTTTCAAAGTCCCTTAAAAATTTTCCAATTTTTGTCCCAATTCTTCCCATTCCCATTGAAACTTTTCAAATCCCTCTCAAAATTGTTGAAATTCTGTTGAAGCTTTTAAAATTCTCTCTAGAATTTTCAAAATCCATGTCCACATGTTTACAATTTCACGTCAAAAAATTGGAAAATTCCAGTTGAAATTTTTTCAAAGTCCCTTAGAAATTTTCCAATTTTTGCCCCAATTCTTCCCATTCCCATTGAAACTTTTCAAATCCCTCTCCAAATTGTTGAAATTCTGTTGAAGCTTTTAAAATTCTCTCTAGAATTTTCAAAATCCATGTCCACATGTTTACAATTTCACGTCAAAAAATTGCTAAAATTCCAGTTGAAATTTTTTCAAAGTCCCTTAAAAATTTTCCAATTTTTGTCCCAATTCTTCCCATTCCCATTGAAACTTTTCAAATCCCTCTCAAAATTGCTGAAATTCTGTTGAAGCTTTTAAAATTCTCTCTAGAATTTTGAAAATCCATGTCCACATGTTTACAATTTCACATAAAAAAAGGCTAAAATTCCAGTTGAAATTTTTTCAAAGTCCCTTAAAAATTTTCCAATTTTTGTCCCAATTCTTCCCATTCCCATTGAAACTTTTCAAATCCCTCTCAAAATTGTTGAAATTCTCTTGAAGCTTTTAAAATTCTCTCTAGAATTTTCAAAATCCATGTCCACATGTTTACAATTTCACGTCAAAAAATGGCTAAAATTCCAGTTGAAATTTTTTCAAAGTCCCTTAAAAATTTTCCAATTTTTGTCCCAATTCTTCCCATTCCCATTGAAACTTTTCAAATCCCTCTCAAAATTGTGGAAATTCTCTTGAAGCTTTTAAAATTCTCTCTAGAATTTTCAAAATCCATGTCCACATGTTTACAATTTCACATCAAAAAATGGCTAAAATTCCAGTTGAAATTTTTTCAAAGTCCCTTAAAAATTTTCCAATTTTTGTCCCAATTCTTCCCATTCCCATTGAAACTTTTCAAATCCCTCTCAAAATTGTTGAAATTCTGTTGAAGCTTTTAAAATTCTCTCTAGAATTTTCAAAATCCATGGCCACATGTTTACAATTTCACGTCAAAAAATGGCTAAAATTCCAGTTGAAATTTTTTCAAAGTCCCTTAAAAATTTTCCAATTTTTGTCCCAATTCTTCCCATTCCCATTGAAACTTTTCAAATCCCTCTCAAAATTGTTGAAATTCTCTTGAAGCTTTTAAAATTCTCCCTAGAATTTTCAAAATCCATGTCCACATGTTTACAATTTCACGCCAAAAAATGGCTAAAATTCCAGTTGAAATTTTTTCAAAGTCCCTTAAAAATTTTCCAATTTTTGTCCCAATTCTTCCCATTCCCATTGAAACTTTTCAAATCCCTCTCAAAATTGTTGAAATTCTGTTGAAGCTTTAAAAATTCTCTCTAGAATTTTCAAAATCCATGGCCACATGTTTACAATTTCACGTCAAAAAATGGCTAAAATTCCAGTTGAAATTTTTTCAAAGTCCCTTAAAAATTTTCCAATTTTTGCCCCAATTCTTCCCATTCCCATTGAAACTTTTCAAATCCCTCTCAAAATTGTTGAAATTCTGTTGAAGCTTTTAAAATTCTCTCTAGAATTTTCAAAATCCATGGCCACATGTTTACAATTTCACGTCAAAAAATGGCTAAAATTCCAGTTGAAATTTTTTCAAAGTCCCTTAAAAATTTTCCAATTTTTGTCCCAATTCTTCCCATTCCCATTGAAACTTTTCAAATCCCTCTCAAAATTGTTGAAATTCTCTTGAAGCTTTTAAAATTCTCTCTAGAATTTTCAAAATCCATGTCCACATGTTTACAATTTCACGTCAAAAAATGGCTAAAATTCCAGTTGAAATTTTTTCAAAGTCCCTTAAAAATTTTCCAATTTTTGTCCCAATTCTTCCCATTCCCATTGAAACTTTTCAAATCCCTCTCAAAATTGTGGAAATTCTGTTGAAGCTTTTAAAATTCTCTCTAGAATTTTCAAAATCCATGTCCACATGTTTACAATTTCACGTCAAAAAATGGCTAAAATTCCAGTTGCAATTTTTTCAAAGTCCCTTAAAAATTTTCCAATTTTTGTCCCAATTCTTCCCATTCCCATTGAAACTTTTCAAATCCCTCTCAAAATTGTTGAAATTCTCTTGAAGCTTTTAAAATTCTCTCTAGAATTTTCAAAATCCACTTCATCATGTTTACAATTTCACGTCAAAAAATGGCTAAAATTCCAGTTGAAATTTTTTCAAAGTCCCTTAAAAATTTTCCAATTTTTGTCCCAATTCTTCCCATTCCCATTTAAACTTTTCAAATCCCTCTCAAAATTGTTGAAATTCTCTTGAAGCTTTTAAAATTCTCTCTAGAATTTTCAAAATCCATGTCCACATGTTTACAATTTCACGTCAAAATTGCTAAAATTCCAGTTGAAATTTTTTCAAAGTCCCTTAAAAATTTTCCAATTTTTGTCCCAATTCTTCCCATTCCCATTGAAACTTTTCAAATCCCTCTCAAAATTGTTGAAATTCTCTTGAAGCTTTTAAAATTCTCTCTAGAATTTTCAAAATCCATGTCCACATGTTTACAATTTCACGTCAAAAAATGGCTAAAATTCCAGTTGCAATTTTTTCAAAGTCCCTTAAAAATTTTCCAATTTTTGTCCCAATTCTTCCCATTCCCATTGAAACTTTTCAAATCCCTCTCAAAATTGCTAAAATTCTGTTGAAGCTTTTAAAATTCTCTCTAGAATTTTCAAAATCCATGTCCACATGTTCACAATTTCACGTAACAAAATGGCTAAAATTCCAGTTGAAATTTTTTCAAAGTCCCTTAAAAATTTTCCAATTTTTGTCCCAATTCTTCCCATTCCCATTGAAACTTTTCAAATCCCTCTCCAAATTGTTGAAATTCTCTTGAAGCTTTTAAAATTCTCTCTAGAATTTTCAAAATCCACTTCAACATGTTTACAATTTCACGTCAAAAAATGGCTAAAATTCCAGTTGAAATTTTTTCAAAGTCCCTTAAAAATTTTCCAATTTTTGTCCCAATTCTTCCCATTCCCATTGAAACTTTTCAAATCCCTCTCAAAATTGTTGAAATTCTGTTGAAGCTTTTAAAATTCTCTCTAGAATTTTCAAAATCCATGTCCACATGTTTACAATTTCACGTCAAAAAATGGCTAAAATTCCAGTTGAAATTTTTTCAAAGTCCCTTAAAAATTTTCCAATTTTTGCCCCAATTCTTCCCATTCCCATTGAAACTTTTCAAATCCCTCTCAAAATTGTTGAAATTCTGTTGAAGCTTTTAAAATTCTCCCTAGAATTTTCAAAATCCATGTCCACATGTTTACAATTTCACGTCAAAAAATGGCTAAAATTCCAGTTGCAATTTTTTCAAAGTCCCTTAAAAATTTTCCAATTTTTGTCCCAATTCTTCCCATTCCCATTGAAACTTTTCAAATCCCTCTCAAAATTGTTGAAATTCTCTTGAAGCTTTTAAAATTCTCTCTAGAATTTTCAAAATCCATGTCCACATGTTCACAATTTCACGTAACAAAATGGCTAAAATTCCAGTTGAAATTTTTTCAAAGTCCCTTAAAAATTTTCCAATTTTTGTCCCAATTCTTCCCATTCCCATTGAAACTTTTCAAATCCCTCTCCAAATTGTTGAAATTCTCTTGAAGCTTTTAAAATTCTCTCTAGAATTTTCAAAATCCACTTCAACATGTTTACAATTTCACGTCAAAAAATGGCTAAAATTCCAGTTGAAATTTTGTCAAAGTCCCTGAAAAATTTTCCAATTTTTGTCCCAATTCTTCCCATTCCCATTGAAACTTTTCAAATCCCTCTCAAAATTGTTGAAATTCTGTTGAAGCTTTTAAAATTCTCTCTAGAATTTTCAAAATCCATGTCCACATGTTTACAATTTCACGTCAAAAAATGGCTAAAATTCCAGTTGAAATTTTTTCAAAGTCCCTTAAAAATTTTCCAATTTTTGCCCCAATTCTTCCCATTCCCATTGAAACTTTTCAAATCCCTCTCAAAATTGTTGAAATTCTGTTGAAGCTTTTAAAATTCTCCCTAGAATTTTCAAAATCCATGTCCACATGTTTACAATTTCACGTCAAAAAATGGCTAAAATTCCAGTTGAAATTTTTTCAAAGTCCCTTAAAAATTTTCCAATTTTTGTCCCAATTCTTCCCATTCCCATTGAAACTTTTCAAATCCCTCTCAAAATTGTTGAAATTCTGTTGAAGCTTTTAAAATTCTCTCTAGAATTTTCAAAATCCATGGCCACATGTTTACAATTTCACGTCAAAAAATGGCTAAAATTCCAGTTGAAATTTTTTCAAAGTCCCTTAAAAATTTTCCAATTTCTGTACCAATTCTTCCCATTCCCATTTAAACTTTTCAAATCCCTCTCAAAATTGTTGAAATTCTCTTGAAGCTTTTAAAATTCTCTCTAGAATTTTCAAAATCCATGTCCACATGTTTACAATTTCACGTCAAAAAATGGCTAAAATTCCAGTTGAAATTTTTCAAAGTCCCTTAAAAATTTTCCAATTTTTGTCCCAATTCTTCCCATTCCCATTGAAACTTTTCAAATCCCTCTCAAAATTGTTGAAATTCTGTTGAAGCTTTTAAAATTCTCTCTAGAATTTTCAAAATCCATGTCCACATGTTTACAATTTCACGTCAAAAAATGGCTAAAATTCCAGTTGAAATTTTTTCAAAGTCCCTTAGAAATTTTCCAATTTTTGCCCCAATTCTTCCCATTCCCATTGAAACTTTTCAAATCCCTCTCAAAATTGTTGAAATTCTGTTGAAGCTTTTAAAATTCTCTCTAGAATTTTCAAAATCCATGTCCACATGTTTACAATTTCACAGTCAAAAAATTGCTAAAATTCCAGTTGAAATTTTTTCAAAGTCCCTTAAAAATTTTCCAATTTTTGTCCCAATTCTTCCCATT